>NW_007577853.1:106174-119674 GCF_000690725.1 Stegastes partitus | reverse complement strand
TATGAATAGCAGTTGGAGTGGTTTGAGCTGACCATGTGCGAAGCCTCAGCCCCCCTTAATCTGAAGTTAAACTTCTTCATTAAGGAGCTACTGTATTGTTTACAAAGGTTATGTTCCTGCTATACAAAAGGACTATGGTGTCATGGGAGACAGCGTGTTGGAAGTGCAGGAGCTATTATTAACAACTTGTGTCTTCCAAGCCCCCAGGAATAGTGCTTGGCTTTGTGTTGATGTTTGTACAGTGGCCAATCCATGTTACTGCAACTTCCAAATTTGTCACATGATGTCAGGTGATCACATGCTTGCCCAAATAGCATTTTTCCCACATACCGTCCGTGGATAAGTAGCTACTGTGTATAGATTTCTCTGTGTTACAAACCCTGTAAAATGATTCTTTATAGCATCAGAAGTTGATCAATTCGATCCTGTAACATTTGGAAAGTCTAAAGAGTTTTATATTTGTTAGATTTAATCCCATTCAGCCTGATACATGTTTGAATCGGAAAATGATTCTGAGGACTAATGATATGGAAAGTCCCACCTGATTGGTTAACAGGAGTTGTACTATAATTTAGTTAAGTATGAAACCCGAGAAGTCTGAATTTGTGTTTTCAAGACTGCTGTCAGTACTCTGCAGTTTCAAGGTGAACATCATGTTGACTGCTTATTTCACTCATGGTATGTCACTGTTGTTGTTTTTTTTTGTTTTTTTTTTAAGTACTATGTAAAGTAAAAGTAAACACATACATCCATTATCCGGATCATATAAATAGCAGGAGTGCAACAGGTGTGAACAGGACCTTTTTTTATCTTAACCTGTAACCACATAAAGTAGTGTAATATGATATGCTGGCTTTTAATTAAATTTGGCTCTTCTGTTCTTCCCTAGACTTAGACTATGTTTCAGACACACATGTGAAGATGTTTAGTTTTTTTACTTTTTATAAAATGTGTTTTTGGGGGATCTGTCACAAGCAAGGAATCCTCCTCTCCAAGTTTGAATGTTAGCACGCATGTAATGTGACCGTGTGTTGACTTAGGCCTGCTGCGTGTGTCTGCATGCAGGGTCAGTGCAGTGTGTGGGAGGTTGTACACAATAGGGGTGTTGAAATCAAACATGTCCATCTGTGAAGTTTTGTGTGTGTGTGTGTGTGAGAGAGAGAGAGAGAGAGAGAGAGTGGTACAGAGGAAGGGGCTACCTGTGGTGTATGAGATCCGTGCAGAGGATATGAAGATGAGAACAGAAGGTGAGCAAACAGTCAGTTGTCAGTGAGTCAACACCATTCCAGGGAGACAGATTCAGACAGCGTGTGTGTCTGTAGAGAGTGGCTGTAACAGGTGACTCAAGCTGTGGATGAGGTATGCCATATAGTAGATGATAAATGGAAGAGTAATTAGATGTATGTGTGTGTGCGTATGTGTGTGTGTGGCTGAGGAGCACACAGACCTAAACAATGTGACTGATTAGATAAGCCCCCTCACAGTCTGCAGATCCCTCAGATTTCAGATCAACACAGACTCATGTCTAAACTTTGTAATCTCCAAAGCCCCTTTGGACGTGCACTCCTTTCCAATAATCGGACGGCATCTCAGTGTGTTGGCTTTATGTCTGAATGAACACCCTGATCACTTTTCCAGTGAAGTCACAAGAGCAATGTTTCCAGGTTAGACCGACTAGCATTTTTGTGTCATTTTCAACACAGCACAAGTCTGAACTGCATGCAGTCACTCTGTTCACTCTGGATTTATCAGCCTATCCAGGATCGTGGTCATGTGAAAGATTTACAGATTCTAATTACTTGCCAATATCAGATTCCAATGTTATCACATCAAAACAGTGTTCAGTATGATATAAGAGCAAAGTCTTGCTATTTGTGGAAGGATACAAAAAGTAATATTTATTAAGTTAAGTAAAATATATGACAATATGTATTAAATGTAAGTAGAGGGGAGAGAAAAAGTATAAATAATACACTGATCAGATCCTAAAACCCATAGGCCTATAAATTAGTGTGACAATTGTTAAATAGACTATATGGCAGGACGTGCTATACTGAAAGACTGGAGAGAGGGGAAAAAAGCTAAGCCTGGCTGTCTTCATAATGATATAAACCAATTAATCCCTTTAAAGATCACAACCAAACACGCATTTTTTTTTTTTGCTCACAAAAATAATCTAACATGAAAAATGTAGTTTTAGTTGCAGTGCTAGAACAAACAACAGTCAGGTGCAGTGACTAAGAGCAGCTTTCTTTTGTCTTGTTGTCAGAGTTTTTACATTTCTTTTTGATTAGGGATTAAAGAAGGAAGTTGGAATGTTTTTTTATTTGATTAAGTTTAGAAGTATCTGTAAAGTTTATTTTTTTCTTTCTTGTGATTTTTATTGTTGGTTTTGTGCTAAGCTTGGCTAATCTCCTCCCAGCTCCAGCTACCTACACATGCACTACAGTGGTGTTAGTTTTTACATTTAACCTCGGTGATTGGGTAGTGTATGCAGACCGTTTGTAGATTTGAGCTCGTATGTAAAGATTGAGGTTACACTATGAGCCGTCACTTCTGTCAGCTATGTCCACTTTCACTGTAAACAAGACATGTTATTAAAGGAACAATGTCGCTAATAGAAACTACAGTATCACACCTAAACGGTGAATGTTCTGTTGTACTGTAGGCATCACACCACATGTTCATCACTGCTCTGTGACATTTATTCAACCCATTTTGTCCTGACTCGTTTTTCCTTTGCAGTGAGGGAACAAACTGTTGGTTCCTCACTGGTGGGCATCGCTGCTGCTGCACAAGATGCAGTGCAGAAAAACCCTGTGCAGTAGGCTGAGCCTGAGCAACATCTCAAGTTATGAAAAATATCCAACACGAGCCTCCTGCGGCTTTCCAAAAAAAAGGCAACTTTCATAATAATCATTTCACAAATTTGTTTTTGCATCTTACAAATGCAAACACAGAAATGCGTCGTCTGCAACAGTCACTTTGTTTACTGCGTTTAGATCTAAATCAGAGACAGTTTGTCATGTGGACTAATCATCCTGCATGTTTGTACATATATACCCAAATCCCCACAACAGAGGTGGAGAATGTAAAGTCTGCATGATGCATAGAGCCACAGTGGCAATGTTAATGGGAAATATGCAGACTTCTGTTCAGACAGCCTCGCAAGTTATGTTTCCAAGTGCATCCAGGCTGTTTATTGCCGCCCATGCCCAAAAGCTGAGGGCTTCTACAGCAATTGCCTGAGGCTGCGTGAAATCACCTGAAGGCCCACTGCACTGGCATTCTTATTTTATACCCACACGAGGAGACTGTTTCCCAGCTACAGCTCTGCTTATGTATTGCCTCGGAGGGTCACCTCCTTCACATTTCCCGTGTCTGTGTCGCCTCAAGCAAAAGCAGAACTTGCTAAAGACTTTATGCCTGTTTCAGTGGAATATACTGCAACCTGACACTCAGAGATGAACGCACACACATATTTCATCTCTGAAGCTTTGATGAGCTCACACACACACACACCCACGCACACACACACGATTCTTATCACAATCTGTAGTTTTGATGTGGGGACGTACAGTATATGAACACTTATCTTCTATCACTGCGAAGACACATACTGCATATATATATCCACACACACACTCGCTATATTCACAAATACTGCTTGCATACATGTAAGACGATCCGCAGTTGTCTTCTTAGTTTGACGTATTGATGGGTGGATAGCAATGCACTCATAAAAAACACATAAATTCTTATCTGTGGCTGCATTTTGTAATAGGATTGTACACACACACACACACACACACACACACACACAAAACTTGACACAACTAGATGAGGGGTGTGATGTGAGCACATTCGTCATCTCAGTCTGGAGTTTTGAAAAGGGCTCACCTGCTGTAAAGTCATCAGTATGATTTATAACTCCTCTCATCTCCACATCCCCCCTTCTCTTGCTCTCCCTTCACCCCTCCTCTCTTTTTCCTCTCCCTCTATGTGTTGCCCACAGCTTCTCGGCGCTGCACCATGCTGCCCTGACAGGCACCACAGAGCTGCTGTCTCTGCTGCTGGAGGCCCAGGCCACAGTGGATATCAAGGACATCAACGGTATCACAATGGCTGAACAGTTTTAACAGCTAAAACACCGTCACCACGCAAAACTACAACTTAGGAAAAAAAAAAAAAAAAAGAAAGAAAATTCTCACACTCCAAAAGTCAGTGGGGGTTAAATTGAGCCTAGAAGTTTCTCAACAGCTTTCTGACACTCAGCTGGAAATAAGTTTGAATAATGAATAAATATGATTCACTTTGAAGTTTGGCTGCCATGCAGTGACAGCAGTGCCACGGTAAATATCTCCAGACTTCAAGCGGAACAGATACAGTAGAAGGAGTGGCAAGTCGCCTGCTGAGACCAGAGGCGTGTAGTGCTCATGCTCTAAGTGTGAGACGCCTCTGCGGCCCACTATACATTCCTGTTGGACCATTTTAAAGGTTGAATTTAACTTTTAGCACAACCTGCCAGCTTGTCAGTTTTTGAATCCTGGCTCACCTGCATACTAACTGCAAAACATACCAGCCGCATCAGTCATTTAACGCCCGTTGCACACTCAGGACTCCCTGTACACAAAGAAGGAGACAAGGTACAAATGTTAGAAAATTGCTGCTTTTCTAAAGCTTTGCTGCTGATCAGTGCAAGGAAATGGGACAATGGCATATCCTAATGTGACAGTGCTCATCAACTTGGAAACCTTAGACTCTAGAGAGACACCTTGAAGCATCAACCACCAACACTGATGCCAATAGAATTTATTACTATGTTGTAAAATGTAACATTACCCTTCCAGTTAAGAGAGCAGAGACATTATATCCCTCTGGAAAAGCCACAATTTAATGAGTTAGACACATCATAACTTTATCAGTTTATCTGCTGATTTTCTTACTTGTGATTTGTTTGGCTCTAGTCAGCACATGACGGTAAATAGTTGATGACATCAGATGTTTGCCGTGCTGTAATTAATCAAAGCTGCTAGTTCGAATGTTGGGAAAGCATCAGCATTTTAGAAGCAAAATGCTCACCACTTTCACAATAATAGACAGGGGTTTCTTATTATGAACATGAAAATACCAAAACCAGGTATTATCTGCATTTCAAGAAGCTGATATACCTCTTTCCTCAGTGCTGTAAAGCTGATATGTTATTTTAAAAAGCTGATATATTTCTTTCCTCTTTGCCATTAAGCTCCACTGTCACCAAAACACACCAGTGAGCCACACTGTTGCATTAGATGGTATAAAGTATTACTTCATTAGCCAGACACACACGATAGTTTGTGGCTTGTTTTTATTGTTGCACAAATGACTGAGTAATATTAAAGTGAAAGTAGTGATTGTTATGATGAATTAATACCCCGCAGTTGTAAAGGGTAATATAGCAGCTTTCAGCTCATTGTTGTGGTTTTATCATCTACTACTTTACAGAGCAAATAATACACATATGATAATAATAATAAACTAATCACCAAGAAAAGTGACAAGAAACGCAGCTAACACAACAATCAAACAGTCCTAGTGTTGCTCTGTGTTTGCTGGATATGTAAATACGCAATTGTTTGCTCACAGATTCACTTAACAACTTTATGAGGTGTTACTATGTCACCATCGTGTTTACAGCCCAAATCCATGAATTATTTGCTGCGGAAGATGTTTGTCTCCAGCAGGCATGGAGCTGAGTTCCAAATTCAGGGCAGTCAGAAAATGTGTTGGTTTTGGTCTCTTTAATAGACTTGTCAATACTAAGAGAAAAAAAAAAACGAGTACCAAAAAGTAACATCTGCTTTTTCCTTTGATGAAGCGCTTGGTTATTCACTTCCATAAAGTTGGATGACTTGGAAAAGATCAATTTAAAATTACAAATGCAGTGGAGGCCAAAGTTTTCTGACATACTCTAAGATGATTCCAGACTTTTTGTTAAAAGTACCAAAATCTTCAAGCCTTATCTGCAAACATAATAACAGTAACACTGATAATTGCTTTTTTTTTTTTTTTCTTTTCTGTCGCATCATTTCCATCCTTCATTCACATTTCTGTCTCTAGGCATGCGTCCACTACACTACGCAGCATGGCAGGGTAAAGCCGATTCTGTCTTATTGTTGCTAAGAGCCGGTGCTTCAGTCAACTCCCCCTCCCATGATGGACAGATACCACTACATCTCTCTGCACAGTATGGACACTATGAGGTGGTGAGTACATACACACACACATAGACGACAGTCAATTCCCAAAGGCAAAGTTCCAAGGCATTACCAGTCCTCCCATTTCACTGAAATCTACCCCTTTTGTGTCTCAGCTCACATTGTCCACCAACAATACCGGCAATGCCATTAATGCCACGACACCAAGTTTTACACAAGTGTGTAGTGACCGCACACATTCCTTTCCTTCAGCCTCATCCATTAGGCTGCTGGAATGTTTTAAAAGACAGATACACATATCATGGACATGCATGCTTACACCTAAACCTGTCTTACAACACATACTGAGGCCTGACCTCTTTAGTAGAACACCATAGAACACAATACTGACAACCCTCAACAGAGTCCACACCAGAGCTATCATATGTTGCTCTCCTCTGTTCAAAGACAAAACATCAACACACATGTAGCCAACGTGTTGGGATGATTGGCATCTAAGTGCATGTGCATAAAACATGAGGTGATATCACTTACATCTCATTTTCTCCCTTTCGCTCTCAGTCTGAGATGTTGCTGCAGCACCAGTCCAATTCCTGCCTCATGAATAAGGCGAAGAAGACGCCACTAGATTTGGCCTGTGAGTTTGGCAGACTAAAGGTATGAGAACATTTGTATGTAATTTTCATATCTGTGAATGATGATCTGTTATTCAAAATAAGTGTCTGATCATTCAGAATTACTGATGACAGCACTGGTTATAAAGTTTACCCATCTTATAGTTTACAACAGTTTTTGTTAATTTGTAATTAGCTGTAAAATTATTTTTTGTGGCCATGATACGGACAGATTCTGCTTTTTTGCCAATCTTTTCAATGAGAGATTAAACCTCCATGGGTCGGGATTTGATTCATTCATGTATCAGTCTAATCCCATTATTTATATGTGAAAACACCCCGTTTTGCCCTTTTTTGGATGAGGATGGCCTATGTCAAACATGACCCACAGCTTAATGAAGTGACCCAGCTAATTTAAAGCCTGTTTAAGCGAAAGGAAAGCAGGCCTCAGCGACTCTTTTTGGACAGTGTAACGCTAAAGAGACATTTCAGTGTGTTTCACTGTTTTTTTGCCACATCGGCGGATAAGCTGAGCTGTGAGATGTATAGCTGGCCCTGTAATTCAGAATTTGACACACACACACTTCCCATGCTTGTTAAATGTTCTCTCGTCTGGTCTGAGTTTGCAGTTTAGCTGTGAAAGAATAGAAGGCTTTGGGCTGTTTTTGTCACACACGCAGACTTTGTATGTGTGTGTGAGTGAGTGGAGGCAGTGGTATCTCTAGACAGCTTCTGAGTAGTGAATAAGCCTCAGTGTGCTAAATTAACCCTATATGTGTCATCATTTTCAGTATATTATTTCAATATATATTTGTACCACACAACGTCAGCTAGTTTGGCTTTGCATAAACATTATTTATGTATTACTAATGCCATAATTCCTGTCCTGATTCTGCCAGCTAAGACTTCATCTTCAATTTGATTTCTCTTTAGGTGGCTCAGTTGCTGCTGAGCAGTAATATGGTGGCAGCGCTGTTAGAAGGAGAGGGAGGGAATGACTGTCTGGACTCTCCCTCCACCACCCCTCTTCACCTGGCAGCTAGGAATGGACACAAAGACATCATCAAGTAAGATCACAGCACGGAGCGGTGTTGAAATGCACTGTATATCTGTCAGTCACATGTCTGTTTCTGCCCTTTCATCGTTCCTGAAGTTTTGGGTTTCTGTGTACTTTCGCAACAGCATCAGCCATTGTTGCTCCTGCCTTTCTAATGCTAATGCTAGTATTACTTCGATTGTAACTATTGTGGCTGCAACGACTTTTAATACATCTTTTGCTTATATTGCCACTGCTGCTCTTACTGTTGCTACCACTTCTCACCAGTGTTACATCTATAACTGGAACCTCGACTACTGCCACTATCGACAGTATGACGATTATGACTACTAAAACTATTACTCCTCATTAACTGTGTATGAAGATAAACAGAGCCTTCAGGTCTAAAAAGTGAAGTCACTGCAACAGTACCTTAAACCTAAACTTATGGCCAGCAGTGGACGACTCCACTGGTTGCAAAAAGAAGTGTGATTGTAGAGGTCCATAAGAAGACCTTGCTTCTCCTGTTATCTGTTATTTCTGTAAATCTTTTTGTGATTATTTTATGGTATCAACTGCTTTTTTCAAGTCTCCTTCAGCATACCATAATGTTCATGCTATAAATTATGGTCCCATTGATGAATCAGAGATATGCTTTAGGGGGGTGCTACCTTGTAATTGACAAGTCGCTATGGGTGTCTGTAGGGATCAAAATCCATCCCTTGCTTGTCACATCTGGTTTAAAAAATAAAAACTAAAAAAAAAAACAACTCCAATCTCAAGGCACCAGAACAGTAGTCCACAAACCAATGGATGACAACGCTATCGGTACATCCATTTTTTATGTACAGTCAATTATTAGGATGTAAATTACATGTTTACTATAGTATAACTTTTGTAAATGTTAGCAGGCTAACACTGCTGCAGATTTCTGTGGTGAGGGATCAATAAAGTTTATCCTAAACTAAGATGGTAAATGTAGTAAACGTAGCATGTGCTCAACATACACATGTTAGTATTATAATTATCTGCATGTTAGCATGTTGCAACTTGCTGCTACTACCGCTTCTACCACTGCTACAGCTAATGCTGCTATTGTTGGTAGTATTTCTGCTGCTGCTGTTGTTGCTGCTGATGCTGCTTCTATCTCTATAATTGCTTATATTACAACATCACATCTACAACACAGTGCAATTATTCTTATTGCTATTGTGATTTGTACTTCTATTATTACTCCACCTGAAGTACCGATTAATGAACGGATTTGTGTGCTTAACATATTCGCTAGGTAGCTTCCGAAAGTAAACAGCCAACCTATCCAAAAAGGAAACATTGCACCAAAGTGATATTTAATCCCATTGACTATAATATTCATTTTTTCAGTGGCTCAGTGTGTTTACCATCATATCTGTGTAAATATGTATGTACTTAGCCAAGAAACCCCACCCTGCTTCCCAGACATGCAGCTAACGATTCCCATACTCCCTAAATGATCAACTATCTCTTGCAACACTCTTTTTATCCTCCACTCTCCTGCTCTTGAACTGGAAAGCTGAATAGTTAGACATGCAGGAGAGAAGCTGGAGGTGTAACACGTACAGAATTTTAAAGGGAAAAAAAAAAAACCTCACTGCATTAGCATACAAGTTTATTCAGAGTTTACTCAGCAGAATTTGACTTATCTCCTGCTAAGGGATTTATGTCTCTTCAAAGACTACCATACTTACGCAGAAAACGTCTTCATAGTACCTTCTTTTTGTCATATCTGGAGAAGCTTTCTAGATCTGGTTAGAACTGGAACTGCAAACATTTGCACACAGACAACCGAGAGATGAGATTTCATACCAGGAAAGATGAGATTTATTTTTACAGCATACATATATACTCTATGTATGAGGAAAGCTCAGTAATGACTATAAACTGTAAATAAAAAGAAATTCTCAGGAAATTTTCTAATTGGAATAATACATACTGAAATTTGATCCTTCATCTGTTGTCTTTGGTGGTTGTTGAGAAACTGCATTCTATACTTAGTGTGTACAGTACATGTGGTGCAGTTTTGCGTAGTGATGGGTGTTTGAGAGTAAACCAACTGCTTATCTGTAGGACAGAAATGGAAAACTTTAGCCCTAAACTTCAGACATTCAGGCTTCTTAAAGTTTTATAGCAACACTGTTGCAGCTGAAGGGAGAAGTTGCAGGTTACAATAGATGCGCTTCAGGCTACCTTTTCCATCATTTTTCACGGCTTAAAATTCCCCCTACTCTGTCCAGCGCCCCTGGGTTATGGCAAGTCAGTAGAGTTCGTCAGCAACATTATCGTTTCACAAGCCACCATCGAGCTTTTACCTACAGTCAGCTTAATTCAAAGATTTTGTGCACAAAATCTCAATAGTTTGACAAAACATAGTTATAGTATTTGGACAATAAAGCCCCAGCTCTAAAGATATAAAAGCAAAAGTTGTAGTTTTATGAAAAAAATCTATGTTTAAGTTGTAATATTACATGAATCACATATTAAATTGCAATAATATGTTTTCTCCTTCTCTTTGAACCATAGTATAGAGTTGAGGTAATTGGAGAAGTAAACAGTATTTTTCCTAATAAAATTGCCTGTATTTTTCATAATATTGGCTTAAAATGTTGAATTTACACTAAAAATTAGTAGTATTACAATTATTGTTACACTTGGTGAAAGGAAGGATGTGGTTTTTCTTGTTAAATTTTGTCTTCATTCTTGTGATCCTATGGCTTTTTTTGTAAGTTGCAAAAATGTATGATGTACCAACACCACACGATCCTGTTCCTCCTTAGTAAATGGGTGAACGCAGAATGTTGGATTTTATGTGTTAAAGGATTATGTTTTTTGTTGTCAAATTTGCTTTTATATTATAGTATTAACTTTAAAAAATAATTACACAATGCTTAGGTAAATAAATTGTTCATATGTATTTATAGACGTAAAGTGACAAGTTTTGTAAAGTCAATTCTTCCTTTTAGCGTTGTATTACTACCCAAAAAACAAGGCTCAATTTACTGCACAAAGAAAGTGTGTTTGCAACTTTGCAACCAAAACAGGACAAGGATCGTGTTTTTGTTTTCCCCAAATAGCTAGCAGTTGCTACCCCAGATAGAGTAACTGTTTAAGCCCAAGGATGAAGCAGGGCAAAATTGGAAGAGCCCTGTTTTTGGAAGAGGTAAAGAAGGCGAAGGGACAGAGAGTATGACACTGAAAACAAGAGCGAAATAGTCATAATTATATGGAGCATAGTTTGTGTGATGTTTTGTGCCAATAAGTTACTGGAGAAAGAAGCAAACACAACAATAGGAGAAAAAGTAAGAGTTTTTTTTAATTTCATTTGGTCTATAGTAGAGACACAAGACACACATTCACTCTGGAGAGTAAGAGAGAGCTCCAAGACTCAGAGGGATGAAAACCAATATTCAGATGGCATTATTTCAACTAAATCACAACAACAAACCTGCCTACTGTTGGCTGTTTTACTCTTAAGTATGGTAAATGGTCTGCACTTATATTCAAAGGATTCAAAAGGCTTTCATTTTCACATGCAATAATAAAGACGTTATCACAGCGATAAAACTCTTAAGTCACTGTAACTGTATCTAGTGCCTTAATTAACCTGTTGACAGAATGCACTCTTTCAAAAATGCTCAGACAAATATTGAATGTGCAATTAACAGTGAAAAAGATCAGTGTGTAAAACATTATGTGCAATGTTTATGGTGTGAAAGGTCAGGATGTACATATACAGTAGTGCAAAGATTGCTTTAAGTCCTTTGGGCAGCGGCTTGGAAGTGTTAATCAGTCTTATGACCTGGGAGTAGAAACTGTCCTTGACGAAGTGGTGCTCAGGGTCGATGGGGCCCCTGATCATGTTGTTAGCCCTCCGAGTGCTCTCTGCTGATAGATACACTGTATATACAGTTTACCTACATTATTATGTGCTGAGCTGACTTTTTTTAAATTACTTTTTGCAGGAACTTACAGTGCACTTGTATGCAGTTGCTGTATAAACTGCACACAAGCGCAGTTCACGTACCGTGATGTTACCAGTCAATGGTCTCTGTGCCAGTAGAAGCTGCAGAGTGATCGTGGTAGTCTAAATTTCCTCAGGAAGTAGTCTCTGCTGTGCTTTTCTGAAGTCCTCATGGATATGAACCCTAAACAACTTGAAAGCACTTTTCTTATATAGCACTTTTCTACCTTAGGGGCACCCAATCATTTTACAATGTCTCCTATTCACCATTCACACACACCAGTGGTGGCAGAGCTGCCATCAAGCAGTGGACACCAGTGGACAACCCACTCTACCATTCAACTTTCATGTCTCTACTATAGACTAAATAAAACAAGGAACTCTCAACTTTTCTCCCAGTATTTTCAACTGCGCACACTCCAACCCCAACAACACCCTTTCTGCCCTATTTGTGCCAAACAATATTCAAAGTATATTACTCCATGTAAAATTGTGATTGTTTACCTCGTAACAGAACATGCTTTTTTCTTCTCTTCTGTGAAGTAGTGTTGATCATTTAATGCCGTGTTTTGTTGGCAGTTCCAAAGCTCTGAGAAAAATGGAAAGCGATCCTGTCTTTTGGACAATGACTCCAATAGTAATACCACTTAGAAAAGGAAGGGGAAAAAAATTAAAACGGTCTTACACCACATTAATCGTAATTAGTTCCAATTTTGGGGTATTTTCTATAAGATATGTAATTCTATAAGATCACTTAATCTTTAAATATTTTCACCTGACGTGGCCCTGATACTATGTCATAGTCTTACTCCACAATAATTAAAACCTGCCTTTGAGCTCGCTAAAAGTTTGTCTGTGAGGTATCTGTCCACTCTAGTCCTTTACAAATGTCACACACACATACCTAAGTAACTCTAAATTGCTGTACAGTTGAATGGAAACAGCCTGCAACAATGAAAGTAGATGCAGCAGTGTAGCGCCCAGCAGACAAACTGGTGGTAACAATGTGCTTGGTACTGGTTAACATTCAGAAAACAACATGTGCATGAATCCAGCTAGTATCCTTCAGCAATGCTTCGGTGTTGTTTACATTTCCAAAAACCTGACTCAACCTCCACAAGTTGAGCCAAGGACCACCTCCTCCTCTTCTTCCACCTCCTGCTCCGCTGTCTGGATACAATGCCATCAGCATTCCTACATCTAGGCCTCTGACAGAACCAGTGGCAAACAGTATTCGTTAGCTAATGTGTGTGTGGGTGGATGAGTGGGGGGTATATGACTTAATGAGATGTTGCAGATGTCTGTAACAGTTGAATAGATGAATCTTTTTCTGAGCTTCGCCTGCAGCCTTACATGCGTGTTTCTGATTTGATTGCCTAGGTTGCTGCTCAAAGCTGGCATTGACATCAACCGAGCCACCAAAGCGGGGACATCTCTCCACGAGGCTGCCCTCTATGGCAAAACAGAAGTAGTGCGGCTGTTGCTTGATGTAAGAAAAGACAACAAACATAATTTCTGTTCAGCTAATGTGGAATTTGAAGGCTGATATTTTTCCATCAACAGTGCAGATAGAAAGACTGTGTTGAAAGCTAATACAACTTCACTGTAACTTTCACTTGCTCTGTGTTTTCTTTAATAAAGGAGAGTTGAGGGAGG
>NW_007577853.1:101134-106093 GCF_000690725.1 Stegastes partitus | reverse complement strand
TGTGTGTGTGTGTGTGTGTGTGTGTGTGTGTCTAGGCGGGCATCAACGTGGACATGCGCAACACGTACAACCAAACAGCTCTGGACATCGTCAACCAATTCACCACCTCCACAGCCAGCAGAGAGATCAAACAGCTTCTCAGAGGTTCGTAGCTCTCGAAAAACAATGTAATGCTACATTGACGTTTTTGTGAAATTTGGATTTCTGGTTAAACAAGGTAGGGGAAACCCTTTGCATTGTGATGATGTGTCTGTCTGTTTTTGTCTTTGCAGAGGCATCAAGTTCTCTCCAAGTCAGAGCAGTGAAGGACTACTGGAATCTCCATGACCCTACCGCACTTAACCTTCGGGCTGGAGATCTTATTATGGTAACTGTTTTTGTGTGCATATGTTCTTTTAAGAGGGAAACAGTTCACTGTTATGGCTGTCTAGTAGAGATAGTCATGAGTTGTTGCTGCAGTCCCTAGTGGATTCTTGGTAACTGTGACACCTCTCTTCTTTGTTTGGAATACAGCAATTTTATTTGTTTATGTGATTTTATCATCTTTTAAATGATTGTTTTTCAGTAGTTTTAGTTTGTAGGAAAAATGGGACAATTCCAGTCCTAAAATCAGCACATCCAAAGTGTTGTTCTCAGCATGGATTGGATTCTTGCAGGTCTTTTTTCATGCCCACTAGGGTCGTACCAAAGCCAGAAAGGATCTTTCTTAAAACCCTGGACCAATCACTGCTGTGGACACGCAAGCTCCTCTCTATCTCATTAACATATGTCCATTCATGAATTTTCATTGGCTTGTTAAATGTGAGCAATGGTGGCAGCAGACTAAGTAGGCCATCCCAGATGTTCCTCTCCCCACTTAAGTTTTCCAGTTCCTCCTGGGGCATGCTAAGGTGTTCCCAGTCCAGAGGAGATATGTAATCCCTCCAGCTAGTTCTGAATCTACTCCGGGGTCTCCTCCTAGTTGGATGTTTATGAAGCATTTGTTTGGTCATTCTGTGAGTAAAACCTCCAAAACAAGGCGACCAGGAGGCATCCTAATATGACGTGAAGGAGCAGCAACTCTACTCTGAGCTATTTCTGAATGTCTAAGTTCTTCACCCTATCTCTAAGACTGAGTGAAGCCACCCTCTGGAGGAAATTCATTTTGGCCGCTTGCATCCTCGATATCATTATGTCACTGGCTAGAGCTCACAACCATATGTCAGGGTTGGAACGTTGACTGACTGGTAAATTGAAAACTTTGCCTTCCAGCTGAACTACCCCTTCACCATGAAAATTTAGTGCAATGTCTTCATCTGAAGGTCCATTTTCCCATCACTTGTGAACAAGATGCCGTGATACTTAAACTTCTTTGAGTAGCAACCCACCCTCAAACCAGCAAACCACCTGACTACGTTTTGTCAGTTTTGGGACTCCGTAGTGGCCCACATAGTAACCCCATTGTGAAATTGGTCCCTTGATAGACCATTACAGGTACAGATGAGTACATTTAGATCACTCTCAGAAGTAAATAATATTGCTCATAATAATGGCATGTGTTCAGGTCTGATATTGGACAATTAGTGAACAGTCAATTCTCCTCATCAACAGATTTGATATGGGGAGAAATGGGCAGTTGTATACACATGAGCGACTTTGACAGGGCTGAATGCCAAGGCTTGTGGGGAGCTTCCAGTCAGCAGTCATGACAGTAGTCTGAATGTGCTAGAACTTGCCTGATCCTTGACGGTTCCAACTCGCAGCTTCCAAGGCTTAAAGAATATGCTACTAACATCTTGGTGCCAGATACCACAGGATGCCTACAGAGGTCTTAAAGAGTTCATTCCTTGGTGGGTTGAAGTTGTTTAAGCAGCACATTCTGAATGACCAAGAGCATATTAGGCAGGTCGTCATAATGCTTTAGTAAGTTTATATCTTATACACAGTAGAAGATTAGTGGAATAAATGTAGAGGCTGCTTCATTACTGCAGGGATCACATAATTATTACGTATGACATGAGCCTGATAATGGCCCGGCCTAACAGACATGAGATGTCAGGAACTAAAATGAGAGTTGGACTTGACTGTTGCTTATTTTATCCCCGGTAGTGTATCATAGTAGAAGACAGCTGATGCAGCATCTGGGACTCTTCACTATGTCCTGACAGAATGAGCAGAATTTCAGAAATGTTTTTCCTATTTTTTTCCTACTTTGACAGCTATAAACGTAGCAAAGTCAAAGAGTAATGATGGTACCAGGTGAAGATGATCCCTGGAATTTCCACTGGATCAACTCTACACGTTACGCAAGTTGTGAAAGAGTTGTGTAATTTGGTGGTGTCTGCGATAATTCTGTGTGGTTTTTGACTCTATGATCATTGCTCAGTTTGCCATAGCGACTGTCTCAAAGGACAAAGGTATTGTGGTGTCAGATCCTGAGAAAAACAAAAGGCAAATAATAGAGAGAGTACAGTTACACACATGAGTGAAGGAACTAGAAAACACTTCACAAAAGTTGTAAAAGAAAAACAAACTGCCAATTTGGATTCATCTGAATGTTTTGCATCAAGGAAAGGCAGCTTTTTATTCTATGAAGAACTATATGATGAGGACTTCTGTGAGTGAATTCGTCATCATATAATTCAGCTTAAAGTTAGGATTTGTGTAGGATGTTGCCGAATAATTTAGTGTACCCTGTGCAGGAGACCACAGCAGAGAAACAGGCCCAAACTTGCGGCCGTCACTCTCTCATTACCAGCTTGTTTGCTCATTCCCGCACACATGCAGTGTTTGCACTAATTCACATCCTTGCGTTTGCGTGTTTACGCACTTACTACCATGTATTTTGATATCTTTATACGAGCCCCAATGACACCTTAGACTCCTGTTTGAACTCGTATGCTGCTGTGTGGTATCTTGTCAAAAAGCAGTTTGTTTTTGTCCTCTCAAGGCATTTTGTTAGCACTCACAATGAATAGACTGTGTACCTCCAGCTCATTGGCCCACTAATTATGGTCTTAAGTGCATATCCTGAGGAGTCACACACATGGCTTGCATACTTAGAGTTGATATATTGTTGACAAGGGATAGGGTTTTTTGGCTCAAATCAACCTTTTTTGTCTCACAGAATCACTGAAGAAATTGTTTGTCACTGTTTGTGTTGCATACTCTGGTCTGATATGATTGTGAACTGTTCCGAGACTGTTCCTGTTTTCAGTGACACACAAATTTCAATTGAAGCATACTCATGATTTGTGTGTGTCAGGTCCTGGAGCAGCACTCAGACGGCCGGTGGAAAGGTCACATTCATGACACTCAGCGGGGGACAGACCGGGTGGGCTTCTTCCCTCCCTCGGTGGTGGAGGTTCTCAGCAGAAGAGCAGGTATATATACAAGGAGCTTGCACACATCTGCACAAACTCAGACACTCAACGGTGGAAGGCAGCCAAGAATATTCAAGCAAGCACTGACCTGAAGTTTTAGATTATACTCTACAACATTTCAGAGGCAAATATTTTACCTTTCGGGTCCACATTTGACAGAGACAGTTACGAGGTGCTTTACCAGTTAAGATGTTACATACAAAACATTATCATCTAATGCAACTTAGTTTGTCATAGGTGTAATTACTCAATATTATGTAAAAATAGCTGAAACCTAAAATGCAGCTGACATCATAATGCATCAATAATAATAATTCACTTACACAATGCATTAAGTTACATTGTGAAACAAGCCACTTTAAACAATGAGTAAATTCACTTTTGGCACTTTAAGAACATTTGACTGATAATATCTCTTTGAATTAATTTGTAAACAGTGTAAATTCTAGCCCTTATGAAGTTGCGCTAGAAGATGTGTTGACAAACAGTTTCTTATTTACAATGTAAGTTTAGTATTCACTCTTCCTTTAGCTTTGTCTTGTTTTCTGTCAGTTCTTATGGAACTATTCAGGTCTTTAGTGAAAAGCTCCCTGTGTTTATCAGGTACTTGTTAACTTTAGTTTTTTAAAAATAAAAACAGCTGTCTGTTGCAGCTGGAGGCAAGGTTGATTAGAGCTGTGAGACTGAGGTAAACAGTAAAGTTGGGGCTGACCTTGTGGTTGAGTGGTACAGATGAGCTGAACTGTAAGGCTCCTTTTTGATTCCTGGCTGGCTTGACTATTTTTTGCTGTATGTCCTACTCATACTGTCTGTCCCCCAAGTTCCATGTCTGTCTCAGTTTTGGACAGTAGAACCAAATATTAAAATCCTACCCAGAAAAGAAAGAAACTGCAGAGTCAGGCGACAATTCACTGCATGCTATTCCTCTCACATTCATATTGCAAATTCTCATTTGAACTATAAAAATATGTCTATTAAGTGTCAAAATATTGGTCATCTGGGCGATTAAGTACAGACACTACATACATCGTGCATTTCGCATTTGATTTTATTTGAAAATTAGATACATACATGACAAAAAACATTAATAGCAGGGATAGAGCAAATGTTGACTATATCGTACTCTAACTACTAGCCTCAGTGCACTGAGAGGCCTGAGCTTACAGAGTGGCATTTAAATGGCTAACTTGACCCAGGGCAACAGTCATATCTGGGCTAGGAATATATCTTGATGCTTGTACACAAGCAACTGTCATGTTGGCGTGTATGATCACTGCAGGGTTCAGCATACTTGTAAACTGTATCTGATTTAATCCCTATGAATAAAAGGAATATGATCCCTCTGCTTGTTTTGCAGCTGTAAAGCCATTGACATTCAAACAGCGAAACGAGCGCAGTCAGGGGTCCAATAGCAGCAACAGACATAGATGCACATGCACGAGCTGAAGTATTTCATTTCTAGGCCCTCAACAAACCAGACTACACACACATGCATAGCTACACACACAGAGACAGATTAATAGGATTACTATGGCCAGATTGCAAAGTGTCAGCTCAGTGCTAAAGCCCTCCCAGTCTACGTTGGGATATTGTGAGC
>NW_007577853.1:81478-101044 GCF_000690725.1 Stegastes partitus | reverse complement strand
TGTGTGTGTGTGTGTGTGTGTGTGTGTGTGTGTGTGTGTGTGTGTGAAGAGACAGGAGAAAGAGAGTTTAACTCAAAGTCAGAGACAGACTCTGTGCTTATGAGGCAAACTCAAATTGTGTGTTTGGGTGTGTGTGCACGTGTGTGTATGTATTTGTGTCTGAGCTCAGTGATAATGTCAGTGGTGTCAGCAACTGTGGACCAACAACACACAAAGGAACAGTAAGCCCTGTCAGTGTCGGTAGTGATCTTACAGTCCAATTCAGCAGCCTCTTATGTAACTCCAGAAGGGATTAACAGTGATTTTGCCCGTTTTAGCTGTTGTTCCATATACTCCATGAACAAGAATACACAATGTAGTTCATATTGCTCATAGCAACTTAAAAGATTTATTGCATTCTTAAAGGTTCTTCCCATACCTGTGCATGAACTTCAAACTGACAACACACATGCATGTACATGATCTACTTTCCCTCACTCATGCATGCCCACCTCAACCCAAACATGTCTTCCTGACCCTAGGGGGCACTCTCTCCCGCCAAGCCTCAATGCCTTGCCCACGACCGCACTTTGCATCCAGAGCTCCTCCCTCAAGCCATGGCCCCGCCCCTCAGACTGACGATTCATACATCCTTGGCTATGATCCTGCAGGTACACACACACAGACACACTCACCATCCTTTTCCCTCTGTTTCACCACCTTTGATACATTTATGTCCTCCAAGGCAGGGCAAGGAAGAATTGCTGAACAGGCCAACTGGGTGCACCAGCAGGGGCTTAAGGGTTCAAAGCAAAATGACTACAAAGGCATGCAAAACATCTACAAAAACATGCAATAGCTACTAGAAGTTCTACAAAGAGACTTGGTGTAACTACAGTGAGAAAACAGTTCAAACTGAGAAAACAATTATTAAAACAAACATCCATTCATTATCTATACACTGCTTAATCATTAGGGTCGTGGCTCCATTTACGATCATGATCAATGACTCTCCCATGTTAAAGTGAAAACAGATTTCTACAAAGTTATGTTATTTAATTAAAAATGGAAAATAGAAAATAACTGATTGCCGAAGGAATCTTAGTTGTTTTGGTGGCCTCCCTCATTCGTCTCTTTCTTACACCGTCACACAGTTTTTGAGGATGACCTGCTCTAGGCACATTTCATTATGTACCTTATTACTGAAATTTCTTAATAATGGATTTTACTCTACTCCAAGGAATATTCATTGACTTTTAAATGTTCTTGTATCCATCCTCTGCCTTGTGCTTTCCAATAACCTTTTACCAGAGTTGCTTCAACTGTATTTTTGTCCTTATATTGTACTTAAAACCAGGAGTACTGCTTCACCAGCGACTGGACCTTCCAGATACAGGCATCTTTATTTTACACTCACTCATGACCCATTCACTGCACTCAGGTGAACTCCATTTCAGAAACTGTGCGACTTCTAGAAGTAATTGGCTGCACCATTGTTAAATAAGTTGACTGACTTTATATGGGGGGGATTACTTGTGCTATATTTATTTAAATTTTTAAAAAAAATTTTTTTGCTTGTTCTTTTTAATTGGCATTAATTGTGAATCTGTTTTCACTTTGAAATGAGTCTTTTTTTAAAAAATAAAATCTGGTCCAAAAATATTAATGAAATTGACCATGACTCAGTGTTAAGAAGGTATGAAAGAGGAAAACTTCCAAGGGGGGTGAATACTCTTCATTGGCACTTTAAAAATACATTATGGAAACGCATCTAATGATGTAAAAAACAACTACAGAGACGCAAATTAGCCATAAAGACACAATAGGACTATTAAAAAGACCTAAAAATAACATAAAACGACACAAAACAACCACAAGAAGGCAAATAACAACAACAACAAAGCGGCCACAAAGAGATTCAAAATGACTACAAAGAGGTGCAATATAGATGGAAGCAAACTGAATGTGTCCACAAATAGACGCAATATACATGAAGAAACAACCACAGAGACACAATGTACCTGACAAGGAAATGCAAAACGCCCACAAAGAAAGACAAAATGGGCAAAAAAAACTCTACTCAACCACCAAGAAATGCTTAATGAATTAAGAAATAAAAATAATAATCACAAAATGACCACATAACAGCCAATAGCCACAAAACAAATATGACTATAAAGGAAACCAAACAACCCCAACATTGGTGGTTGTTTTGAATCTCTTTCACTCTGTGTGTCTTGCTTTTAATGGGTTGAGGGTCTTCTACATGTCTCTGTCCAGGAGCTCATTGTCTCTCTTCCCTTCCAAACAGCACCTGATCCCAGTCTCTCCTCCATCAGTCCTGTGGTGCTCAGTGTCATCCTATTAGGTCCAGTCCCAGCCCTGCAGTATGCAGGGTGCACAGTGAGCCTGTGTCTAAAGTGTGTGTGTTTGTTAGGTGCTCCAGCAGGCAGTCAGCTCTCAGCCCCAGCTAGTCCTGCTAGCCCCACTCAGGACATTTGGGTCCTCAGGAGCTCTCCCACTGGTAAGAGTGTGTGACCCCAAACACCTGTCACCCCCTCAAATCCCAACCCTGTGTGAGCCTGTAGACCAGCTCCAGTCCCTGCCATTCTGACAAACCGAGCCTCTTTAAGGAAGCTTATTCCCGTCCTTATCCCTTTATATCCCAAAGCCTTGACCTTACCATGCCAGCCTGCAAATCCCATGCCCCTCTGCTACCCATAAACCGAATAATCCAGTAACCATAACCATAGTTGTCTTTCAGGTGGACATAATGGTAAGTTAGCATGTGTTTACTGCATTTTTTCTCTTCTATAACTGCTGGTGTCTTGGGTTTTCTGCAGCTTGCTGGTGACCCTGCCTCGTTTCTAAAAGCCTGCATAGCAAGACTATAAAAACCAATGAGTTATTTCATCTACTGTTGAGTTGTCCATCCATCCATCCATCCATTATCTATACACCGCTTTATCCTCACGAGGGTCGCGGGGGGGCTGGAGTCTATCCCAACTGACTTAGGGTGAAGGCAGGGCTACACTTAGAGACAGACAACCAAGCACACTCACATTCACATCTACGGACAATTTAGAATCACCAATTAACCTCAACATGTTTTTGGACCTTGTGGGAGGAAGCCAGAGAACCCGGAGAGAACCCACGCTACACTGGGAAAACATGCAAACTCCACGCAGAAAGATCCCAATGCGAACCGGCGACCTTCTTGCTGCGTGGTAACGGTGCTAACCACCGAGCCACCCTGCAGCCCTACTGTTGAGCTGTGATATTTATATTTTAGTTTCTTTCCGTTCCATAAAGGAGAAATTACCTACTTATTAAATTTCTTAGTTTTAAAGCCAATTCATGCTTTCCAGATTGGTGTGTCTGCAAGGGTACACGTGATATAAATTTTGACATCTATCCCAGTTTGCAAGGGTTTGTGCAAACCCCTCGCCCCAAAATTGTTGAAGACGTAGACAGACTCCAAGTGCATCAACAGCGCATGTGCCAGGAAAACAGATGATGCTTAAAACAAATGCTTGTTTTGAGGAGACTGTACGAGGAAATTGTCCGTCATGCACACCTTTAAAATTGATCACTAAAGGAGTTTTAATTCATGTAGTTGCTGTTGGACTTTGGAGCAGCTTTGATTTTTGCAGGCTTTTCATCGCTGGTGCCATCACATAGTAGGAGGTTCTAGACTCTCCAGAAATCCTGTGCTGTGTCTATCTACTGTGCTTGGCACACCTTAGAAATAATGGCACTGGCAGGCTTCTACAGCCCAATCTGTAAAAAGCTCTCAAATCCTGTAAAAAGTGAAAAGTCACAGCCCTCCAGAAACATCCATGGGAGCTCCGTGTGTTTTTCTGTGTTCTATGTGAGGGGCAAAAGAGGCATACATACTGAAGTATGCATAGAGCCACATGCACGTCCCTGTTCCCCCTTTAAAGTCCACATTGGAAACCATGAATTGGATTTATAAATGGCAAGCTTGATGTCAGTCTCATGTCTTTATAATAAATATGGAGCCAGCGTCAGGAGGTGATTAACGTACCTAAGCAAAAAAAAAAAAAAAAACTCACTAATTAACACAAACAATGTGGAAAAAAATGCCAAATAATTAATTGTTACAACCTTTGACTCCTCTAAAAAATCATATAATGTTCGTAACACTTTGTAAATATGTAGGGTTAAACACAAATGGTGTAAAATGACAGAAGTGGGAAATGGTGCTTTGGGCACCCCCAGCGCCACAAATGAATCCCCTGTGATATTGACCATCAACATTGTCACATGACTCACAGCTGTAGCACATTTACAGCTTATATCAGCACAAACCTTTTTTTGTTAAATCATCAGCGTAAAAGATGAATAGTTGGGTCAGAAAATATCAGGTTCTGGTTGATAAAAAGTCCACAGCACAAGCCTGTGTTACTGGAGAGGCAGCTGAATGACGAGGAGCACCACAACATCGACCCACCGCAGGTCAGGAAGCATGTGCTAGTTGGGAGCGACTAAACAGCACCTTTAAAAATGTCACCACTGAATGATAGTTTTTGACCTTTTATTGTCAGCTCAGCTAATTATGAGATTGGTATTGTTGTTGTTGCATAGCTGCAAAGAAAGCAAATAAAAATCTATTCAAAAATGTCCAACTAACCTTTTAAAAATAAAAAGGACCTGCTAATGACATACTTTTTTTTTAGAGAACTCAGACCACAGACTTCAATCTACAGATGACAACCGACAGTGTTCCCTCCTCTCTCGTAATTTCCCAGCACTAAACTTCTTTGAAAGTTTAATTTTACACAGTGGTCTCCCTCTGTCTTGTTCCTGTTTCGCTCTTCTCAGGTGACAGAAACAGTGTCGGCAGTGCTGGCAGTGTGGGCAGCAGTCGCAGCGCTGGTAGCGGCCAGAGCTCAGAGAGTGGCCACAAACAGAATGGGACTCAGAATCGCCACAACACTGACACTGGCAAGGTAAATCACAAGGATAACTTAAAACGAATAAAAGAAAAAGAGAAAATTGGATATTCCTCAGTGGAAAATCTTAATACATCACTCTTGTGTTTCTATCATCGATCCACTATCTGACCGACTGTCAGAATACAGCAGAGTTCTCCACTTGAATAGAGCACTGACAACAATTAAGATTTTAATAGTAGGTTAGCTGGTCTGATGAGGTGTGAATATTGTGAATACAGTCAACTCTAGTGGTTACACAGATTCTGAGGTGTTGCTTATTGCTCCATCTTTAATGTTTTCTGTTTGCAGCTGGCTCCCTCTGCTGGTGAATCAGGAGACCACCCTCATGTTACAGGAGCAGACCACAGCAAACAGGTTGATGGGTCCACAGGTGAGTCTGATGATGAAAAGTCTGCTGTCTCCTTACTCTGTTTCATAGCACTCATTCTGATATTAGATTAGAATAAAACTATAGTATGACTATAAAAGGTTGTGTAGGAGAACAAAATAAGTTGTTATGTATGCATGTTGCCAATAAGCTTAGGGAAGAGGCTGTGTGTTGCACTCAGCTCCCCCACCTCCTCAGAAACAGTCTCCCCTTACATTTTGACAGCCTTTCATATAATTTCCCGTGAGTCATAAAGCCTGAGCTTTAATCTTTAAATCTTTGCTAAATAACAAAAAACATGTTTTTCTGTGCTTGTCATCGTTATTACTCCACTCTGTAAAAGTTACAGGCAATATCATTTTACTATCATTTTTACAGTGTTTGGTAAAAGGTTCATGCACAAATATGAGAGAACCATTGAAGGACCTTAAACTAAAAATATATTCTTTTATATCATGTTTTTATAAATCATATCATCCTTTCCACAGAGTCTTAAAGCCAAAGCTGTAATCCTTTTCTGATGTCATGAATTTGTGTTTTGTGCTCTTTGATTCAGCTGTCTGAATAAAAGTCCTCGCTTAATCCACTGCTTCAAAACACATCCAGTTACAGACTGATACTGCATATTATGTAACTGTTTTTTTCTTTTCAATAGTCTAAATCTCTGATAATTTAATAACTTTTACCTCACATCAGTCATTTGGAACATAAAGGTCTGATGTGTGCACACCAGTTGACAAAGTTTTGAATATTCTTAGAGTATTGTGTCTTCTTCTCATTAATATTTAACTTAAACAACTTAAAGTTTCACATAGTTTATTTCACAATGTGTCTTTTTCTAAGTACTGCATTTATTCTCAAAGCATTGCCGATTACTTTCTTGTAATGGGACTTCTTTCTTTTATTTTTGAATGAGCTGTAATTCTTTATTAATATCATACCTTTAAGCAATTGTTGCAGACTTTTTCTTGTAAATATTTTATTTTTCTGTTGCTATTATTATTACACATTTTTGTACTAACATCATGACTTTATCTTCTGAGAATTTGAGTTTACTCTTAAACTGCAACAGATTTTTTGTGAATTCCTAATGAGATTTTTTCAGATGTTTGATTTAACCCTCAAAGTATTGCATATCTTTTCTTTTCTCCTTTGTTCTCTTTATCATGCCTATCACCTGTGGAAAATACTTAAATTACATATTACAGATTTCTTGTACATGCCTTACATATTATTTTCTTGGAAGTATCTGACTTTCTTTTTTTTTTTTTTTTTTTAGTTTTACAGAATATTTCTTGCAAATATATTATGATCTGATAATGTTTGATATGATCAAATATTTGACTTTATTTTTTTTTTTAGCTACAAATGACTTTTTACCATAATAGTGATAAATATTTAACTTTATTTAAGTATAGCAGAATGTTCATTTTGTTTTATATATTTTTTAAATGTCTTTGACTGTCCTTGATCTATTACAGATTTTTTTTCTAATACTATTATGACTGTTTTCTTAGACATGTATTCCTGTGAATATGTGGCTTTTGTGTCAGAGTCCTGCAGATTTCCTTTAGTAATGTGACCTTTCCTCATACTTATTTTTTTCTAACACTGTCAAGACTTTTTCTCAAAATACCAACTTTTTTTTGTATAAGACTTCACAATATTTGATTTTATTCTCTGATAAATCTCTGATTTATACTTTTTAAGTGACTCTAATACTCTTAAAATACTAACTTTATCTATATCACTGCAAGAAACTAAGTTACTTTGGTGGTAACATCCCTACCATCATCTTCTATTACCTGAAGAATGCGACCAAAAATAAACAGAGCAGTAGCCTTTGTTCTGCAGAGTGAGCTGTTATTGCCGTCAGTCCAAAAGGAAATGAAATGTAGGGAGAGAACAAAAGCTTACCTCACTTCACCACCGAAACCAATAAAACCACCACCTCCTCTCAACTACACAACCCATAAAAGCCCCCGATCACTCGATCACAGGAAACTCTAAAGTAACACTAAAGGCCAGGAGAATTTGTTTTGCTGTCTGATGTACCTGGCAGGTGCAAAAAAAATCACAGAGGATTGCACATGTCCAAGGTATCCTCAGAACTCAAGCTTCATCTGCTGACACAAGGCTTTGCAGATGTTACGGAGTGTCAGATGTGATGGAACAGAGGACCTCTGTTGACCTCAGGGTGAACAGGAAGGTGGGCTAAAGTTAAGGAGAAATGAGGAGCAGGAGGGAGGGATCAGAGGGAGGAGACAGAAACAGAAGCAGAATGGGCAAAACATATCTGTGAAATGAGGGAGAAGAACAGAGCATTTGTCTAAACATGACGAAATGTCTGCACGACGTGAAAGATAAGGAAAAGGAAAGATGAAGTGCCAGACATCAAGAGATCTGCTGCTCTCACTGCTTCTGAAGGGTAAGGAGTTCTGTTCAGATTTCTGAAAGGGATGTTTGATCGTTTTGTCAACTCAATCATTTGAACAAAGGATTTGTTTATGTTTTACATTATTTCTGTTAGCAGGGGGTGTGTGTGGATGGCGACAGTTGTCTGAAGTAGCTGAGGACTGATGTGTTTGTTGAGAATTTAAGAGTAGAGGAGACAGTGTTGGTAAAACCAGAGAAAAGGCTCCTGATGTACTGTTATGAGCTTGAACAGTATTATCTCAGAACAAGACAAATATTCAATATCAGTGTTGTTTCATGCTTTTCTTATCTTCTAATATTTAGTGGCAAAGAAAGTGTCTACACACACACACACACACACACACACGTTATTTTCTCTTTGTGTTAGACTTAGTGACTTAGTAAAAAGCAGAGAGTTTCTCGACCGATCGATCAAAGTTAAAGTTGACAAAGTTTTGTCTCTAGCCCTGAGGCCAAATACCTTCTCTAGGTGCTGTTTTACTCCCTTGGGAGAACAGGGCCCCTGACCTCAGCAGGAAAGTAGAAAAATAGAACCCCAAGAAGAGATTAAAAGTATGGAAAGAGAAGCAACAAAGAACACGTTAATATGCCAGGTCTAAAATTATCAAGGGTTTAGAGGTAATGGTAGATGTGTTTTCCAACTTAAGACAGGTCCCAGCTAACTGTTTACCTCTGTTCCAGGATTTATGGATTTCAGGTTGTTAGTGACACAGGACAATATTAAACCCCATGTAATGTATATGTAGTTGTGGACAAAAGCTTACATACACTGAAAAAGACCATGTATATGATGGCAGTCTTCAGTTTTCAGTAACTCTTAATTTTCTAAGATAATTACTGAAACACGTGCATCTTTGTCACTAGAGACAATCATGCATTTTAGTTCTTTATCGACTTCTGGAAATATGACAAAATTTGCAGGGGTCAAAAATATATACACTCACCAGCCACTTTATTAGGAACACCTTACTAGTACCGAGTTGGACCCCCTTTTGCCCTCAGAACTGCCTTTATCCTTCGTGGCATAGATTCAACAAGGTACTGGAAACATTCCTCAGAGGTTTTGCTCCATATTGACATGATAGCAGCATGCAGTTGCTGCAGATTTGTCGGCTGCACATCCATGATGCGAATCTCCTGTTCAACCACATCCCAAAGGTGCTCTATTGGATTGAGATCTGGTGATTGTGGAGGCCATTGGAGAACAGTGAACTCATTGTCATGTTCAAGAAACCAGTCTGAGATGATTCGCACTTTATGATATGGCGCGTTATCCTGCTGGAAGTAGTACACTATAGCCCCTATCTGAACACCTAACTGCATCCAAGACCCAACCTTCTGACTGATGATTTTAGGTTTTCCTGAAGAATGCAGAGGTAATCCTCCTTCTTCATTATTCCATTTACTTTGCATTAAGCGCCAGTTTCGCTGGCACCAAAACAGCCCCAGAGTATAATACTACCACCACCATGCTTGATGGTATGTTTGGTGATCTTGGTATTAAGGGCCTCACTGTTTCTCTTCCAAACATCTCTCTGGTCATTGTGGCCAAATAGCTACATTTTTGTGGTCACCTGACCACTGAACTGTTCTCGAAAAGGTCTGTTCTGTGTCCATGTGATCAGCAGCAAACTTAAGTTGAGTCTTAAGGTTCCACTTGTAGAGGAAGAGCTTCCCTCTTGCATGGCAGCCTCTCAGCCCACTGACACATGTGTTGCAGCAGCTTCTAATTCATTGCAGACCTGCTTTTTGGTGATTCTTTGTTGACTTTTGCTCGTCCTGACCAACTGTCTCTCAGCAGCAGGCGATAGTTTGTTTCTTCTTCCTGATCGTGGCAGTGGCACAACTGTGTTGCGAGAGGTTTTGTGTTAAACAGCACTTTCTTTACATTTTTAGAGGTTTTGATGACAACAGGTCTATAAATGGAGAACCTCGGGTTGTTAAGGATGAAGAACTAGTTTTTGTATCATTTAGAAATCGGACAATTTGAGAGCTGAACCTTCAATTGCTTTGAAGTGGTACCATGACTTTGAAAAGCCTATGAATGCCTGAAAAGACTGTAGGTTGTCCAGAATTAGAACTGCATCAGCTGAAAAATTCCCTACACAAAAATGCTGGAAATGTCTCACCTGTCTGTCAACACTCAGTGCAATAGCAATGACTAAGTAACCACAAAGATATCAGTGGGTTGACAAATTTGGAATTGGTGAAGGTCACTCTTAGAAGTTACAGAGGCCTGTGTGTAAGTTAAGACTGGAAGCATTATTATGTAATACTGTCTATAATACTATAGAGCGTTTGACCCTTGTATTTTAGGGTTAACCCACAGATACAGTATAGAGGTGTTACAGGACCTGAGGCAAAAACTGTTTGTGGTCTTTTATATCACTTCCTTAAGGATCCATTTGCCCTAACTACAGGGATCATATACAGTTGTGACTCAATAATTCAACACTAAATGTAAAACCTTCTTTTACGCTGGATAGCAAGGCTGTCAGATTGTCAAGACGGAGGTCGAGATACATGGAGGACTTGATGCTTGAAGGGTAATTTCTTAATATTTATTGTTATTAGTTGTTATAATAACTAGTGTATTGTTGGAACACTACGCATCGCTGGATTTCACGCCTTTGACCCGTGCACAGGCCATCGGTTGACATCAAAGGTAAATACGTTCAGACAGCAGGCTGAAGTGACCCAAATCCGATTTTTTTTTTCTTTCTCCTATGCGACCTGTATCTGATCTTTTCAGGACAGTTTGAACAACACAGATCCAATTAATGATGAATATCTGAATATTCGGAACGGTCAGGGAGTCCACTTCCATCCCAGTGGTGCACTCCAACGGGGTGGAAGTGGCCGGAACACACAGGCAGTACTTGGCTGCTGATGCTAGTTTAGTTAGCGGTCACAGTTTTGTTTCCACCATCGGTGGCGGCGGGGGAGTGGCAGATACGCTCCACTGTTACCATCCATGTTTATTTCTGCAAACACTGAACACGCTCGCTGCATGTGACGTTGTTGTGTCCTCTTCTGTGCATGCGGGACACTTTTGGGTCGTATGTAGTTCACACAGATCACGTACAAGTCGCATTTAATTAGAAATGTGAACGAACACACACAAAAATCAGATTTCACAAAAAATCTGAGTTGAGCATTTAGCCCTGCAGTCTGAATGTAGCCAATCTGTTGGATTGTTTAATCAGATAATACGGCATTATCCTTATCTGTGACATAAAATGTCATGTTGGAGTCGCAATCCAATGCCGTCAGTATGTTAAAGCTGTTTTCTATGGGTTCCGTTCGTTTTTCCTAAAAACTTGTCATATAGCAAGGTTTTCGGATTGTTAAGGGTCGGATTATCAAGTCACGACTGTATTCTCTAACTTACCTCTAAGTGATATCAATGTACTGTAGATTTCTGCCTTCAATCCAATGCAAAGTAGATGACTGGAGTTTTATTTGCTCCAACCACTGACAATGGTATTTTGAAAATTTAGTAGCAGCATTTCTTTTCAGAAACAATAACTGGATAATCCAAAGTGTCTTCCATCATTTTCTTTTATTGCAAAGTTTATCTTCATGTTTGGGAAAGTGCTTTAGAAAAACAGATTATTGTCAAGTGCGATGATTAAAAGGTTGGAGGATCCTGTCAGGAGAGATGACTATAGGAGCAGAAAGAAAACTGGGGGGCAATTAAATTGTTGGCCTCTGGGCAAAAGAGAGGCAAAGATTGGGAAAGTGGGAGGAAAGGTGCATTCCTCAGAGATTTGTGGTAATGTGTTGTGACTGTAAAAGAGATGAGTTAGGAGTGTGCTGAGATCAGGTAGATAGCACACCTACAGTCACCCCAAGAGGCCTAGCAGCTGAACTTACCCCGATAGTCGCTTGTTTTTTTAATTATTTTTGCTATTATCACATGTACCACATACCTGAAACTGGTTATTGTTAAGTCTTTGTTTTGTCTGGGTGGGTCATGTTTTTCTTCCAAACAGTGTCATCTTGTTTCCTCCAGTCGCTCACAATAAAAAATAGCAGGGATTGATTAATTGTTTTGCTTTTTTAGGTGGTTCCCGTCGCCAGATCAATGGCACTCCTCAGAAAGGTTTTGTGAGACCAGAACAACTTCTAGAGGGCAAGGTGAGTTGAATCACACGAGAAGTTGCGCAACTGTGTGTGCATGTTTAACAAAGCAGTTTCACAAATCTTGCCCCTCTGTAATTAGGACTCTGAAGCCATCTACCAGTGGTTGTGCGAGTTTCAACTGGAGCAGTACACTTCCAACTTCATCAGCGCAGGGTATGATGTACCCACTATCAGCAGGATGACCCCTGAGGTGAGTATTAATTTTTAGCTTTTAGAAACAATCGCCAAACACATTTGAGACTGCACTGACTGTCATAAAAATAAGGCCATCAGACAGAGTGGAGTCTTTACCAAATTTCTCTGAATGTTACATTGTCAAGAAAAGTGCATCATTGCTTTACAACACAAAATGGAAAGAGAAGTAAGATTATGTCAAACAGACCTAAAACTTTCAAGGATTCTAGTGACACTTGTTTTGGAGTGTAAGTGTGCAGTTCAGCCTTCAAGGGCATCGGGAGCAGGTCCTCATTAGTAGTGTTTTCCAGAACAAAATAGCTTAAAACCATGCCAGCTTTAGTCATCTGCTTGCATTTTGTGAGATCTTAGCGTGTAATTGAGGCGCATGTAAACTCCATACCATGTGACCTCTTAAGATAGGCCTAACTATTGCACACAGCGAAATGTTCTCTCAGCAATAGTAAAGGTATTTTGCATTACAGCCAGGTGTTAGTAACAGATTCTTTTTTTGTGGATTGCTGACTGTGAAGTTGTTCATTCACTTACCGTCTACATGTGTTTTGTTCTTCAGGATCTCACAGCTATAGGAGTGACCAAACCAGGCCACAGAAAGAAGATCTCGATGGAAATTGGCAAGCTGAGCATCCCTGAGTGGCTGCCAGATTACATTCCTGTGAGAAATCATTTCTGACATCCTATTTACATGCTGTACTATTCATAAAGACACTGCTATTTCGCTTAGATTTGTTTTAAAAATGTACTCACCTCTCACTTTTTTGTTTCTGTCCATGTGTCCAGTCTGACCTGGGGGAGTGGCTAAGTGTGATTGGATTGCCTCAGTACCAGAAGAGATTGTGTGACAATGGCTACGACTCCATTTCGATTGTTAAAGACATCACCTGGGAGGACTTGCAGGAGATAGGCATCACTAAACTGGGTGAGGAATTTGATAAGACTTCTATGAAATCTGTTGATGATGTCTATATATGGTCTTGCAGACTTTACAAACAGGATGTCTCTTGCAATGACTATAGAGGTAGACTTAATTTCAGAACAGTTGTATTAGATTGTATTGGAAAACAGACCTACCTAAAACTGGAAAGACTACTGAGAAATTAAATTTAATGTACTTTGTTTAAATTTGGAATTGTGAACACAAGGTGGCACTGTTTAGCCAAAGTAGTCCACTCACTCTTGCTATAAAGCATTATGATTTTCAATTTTGATAGATTGTAGTGATAGTATGTCTATGTGTTTCAGGCCATCAAAAGAAGTTAATGTTAGCAGTGAAGAGACTGTGTGACCTGCAGCGCTCTCGTAACCATGCCGACAGAACTGGAGGTGGTACTCTCAGAAGAAAGCCTCCCGCTGCTCTTGAGCTGGTGACCATTGAGCACACGCCAACACACAATGTGCACACTCACACGCGCTCGGATGCTCCATCCAATGACTGCTGCCCCTCCCCTTGCACACCTAGAGCCCTTCTTTCATTTCAGGACAGCGAGCTGAGTGCCGAGCTGCAGAGCGCTATGATGGGCAAGGTGGGGGGAGGAGCCACCGAGGCGTTTGGCATCAGAGGTGTGTCCTCTGCTGCAGTTTTAACTGCCATGTCAGTCAGTCAAGAGAGCATTAGCGTGCGTTCACGGGGCTCAGGGAATTCTGGAAATTCAAGTTCAGGATATTCTCAGGATCACCAAGGCCCATCATCTTCAGCCAGGACATGCAACCAGTCTGAGAGGAGTCTAGGTACTGGTGCTGGGGAGGAGGCAAAGAATGGAAGAAGCAGTCCTGGAGGCAGAAGTAGACAAAGACCCACAGACATGTGGGAGCACCAGAGTCGGTCTGCTACACCAAACAAAATTCCCTTCTCCCCTATCACGCCTCCGCTGACCCCAAGCAAGATGCCCCGCTTTACTTACCCAGCAGTCCCACCCAAGGCCAAACACGCCCAGCCCCTTAACCGGTCTCAGCCACAGCACCACCTACAGCACCACCCTTCCTCCTCCCCATCCTGTCCATCCCCACAGCCTTCCCCGACACCAAAGGCCTTCAGTTACATCCAGGCTCAGGCAGGAGATGTCAGCAGGACCCCACGAGTGCTTTCCAAGCCACTTCCTGGAGCTGTCCCTCTCCTGGGACCACCACCTGCACATGCCCGAGCTGATGCTGCCCAGAGAGGACCACAAAAGAAACGTTCTCAAAGCCTGACCCGCTATGCTCTTTCTGATGGTGAGCCAGATGATGATGATGACCTTGCTCCCACCTGTACCTCTGCTTCCTCTGCAATCATGCCATCCTATGCCACCCTGTCACGCAGGACGAGATGTGGGCACACAGGTGCCACAGGGGCTCAGCGCCACATTAACCGCAGCCACTCCTTCGCCGTGCGCTCCCGTCGCAAAGGTCCACCACCACCACCACCGAAGAGGATGAGCTCAGTAAGTGGCAGTGCTGCACATCAACTGGTAAACGGGAAAGTGGTGGAACCAGAGATGACAGGAGGGGTGGAGACGGAGAGTGCAGGCAGCGTGAGGAGTATTGCTGCCAGGTTAGAAGGTAGCAGCACCAGTCCATCTCGGAGGATAGATATACCACCAACCTACGTACCCGTTTCACCTGTTTTCAGCCCTGTTTCCTCCCAGATCCCACACGGATTTCCTACTCACATCATCATACAGCACACCAAACCTGTCCCTGCTTTGGGTCTAGGGGGCCTAAGGAGAGTAGGAAGTGAGAGGACAGATGGAGACTCTGACAGACAAACATTTGAGGAGAAAGAGAAAGCAAGGAAAAATGAAAGAATGTCAAAGAGCACTACTGTTTCTCCAAACCACAGTTCTAGGGACCACATACCTTTTGCTGAGGAAGGCAACCTCACTATCAAACAGCGTCCCAGGATAGCAGTTATTACTCAGGCAGATGCTAAAGTAATTACTTCTTCAGAAGGTCCAGTCCAGACCCCAAACAATCTGGAGATCCCAGAGTTCAATCTGAAAGAGTCTGACACTGTCAAACGACGCCACAAACCTAAAGATAAAGATGCATCCACACCTGAAGAGGCCACCACCCCAAACAGAGATGACAACCGGCTGCAAATCAACAGCCTCTATCCACATAATGATGTCAGCACACTGGTTGATGAGGAAGCGCAGAGGCCAGTGACTGTTTTCCAAAGAATAGGCTCCATGGGAAAAGGCCCAAAGCCTCCGGTGTCCTCTAAACCTTCCAGTCCTCTCAAGCAAATCCCGAAGAGCGGACCAGCAACCCCTCAAAAAACTCTTTCTTCAGTCCAAGCTAGTGCCCAAACAGCCATTCCTAAACTCACCAGTGTGCAGATTCACACAGTCTCCCCAAAGATTGGTGGCAGTATACAAACCCACACATGTATACCCAGCCCTAAATCTGTGAAACACCCACAGACAGCTATGTTCAAGCCTGAAAGTCCACAGAAAGCTGCTGCATTGACGCTCTCAAACTTCCCTCAGCAAAGTACAGCCTCTGCATCACCAGCAGGTAACAATCACTACAAATAAGATAGTTAAACATGTTTGTTGCCTTTATCTGCTTGAATAAAGATTTCATAACTTTGTTTTAGTTGCCACAGTCACTAAACACTTCTTGTTCCTCAGGATTGAATCACACAGTGGTTCAGAATGTTGCCGTTGCTGCTCCGTCCGCTCAAGCACCGACCCATTGCTACCCCAACTCCGCTCCAATATTTCAAGCAGGAAAAGCAGGGGTATCCCCTGCTGGTGTTGCTGGTCTGGAGGTGTTGGCTCAGAAAAGACTGGAGCAAACTAGTACGTCACTGGAGGCCGCTCTCAAAGTGGTGGAAAACAAACTGGCAGAGGGGAGCACTGTGGACAGGTAAGGACTGCTATGTTGGTAGTGCATAAAAGTAGTTTCTAGGTCACCCAGCACAAGTAAAATAAGAATTTTCCTTATTGATAGTATGTTTGCAAGACCATGACTTACGTACTGGTAGCCAGTTTTTATTTGTTAGCTGTTAGTGAAAGTAATATTTAGATGTTTCTCCTTATTTCCATTATGTGTCAGTCCAGCTGTCCTGCAGCAACAGTCCTTTAAAATAACAACCGGATGATTGTTTTGGTGGCATGCAGGCATGCAGAACTAGATAATCTTTGTTTACAACCTATTTGGTGGTTAAAACAATGTAACAGTTTCTTGGCCAGCTAAACTTTGCAGTATTGTCCGAGACCCTAGCCATTACTCTGGTGAGTACGATGAAAGCAAATTGTGAACTTCTATTTTTACAGATAATCGGCAGCCTTAGCAATCAATCATTGATTCATCAATTACATGGAATAAACTGAGTGAACAACAGTCCATGTCCTAATGTAGCTGCTTTAAACACAGTCACATGATTTCAGCTGCTCTGACAGCTTGTGTCATAAAACGTCGACCACTCTAATGTCATAGACAATCATCCAGTGGACCAACCGGATGCTCATTTCAGCTAAGCCTCAAAATAGGCATCAAGCATCACAGGAGACTTCATCATGGTGACACTTTAAGAGCTAAATTTGCATTATACTTCCTGCTTACCACTGCCCTGCCAGTAGGCCAAGTGACAGCCTCCTCTGATTTCTACAGTAACAGGCTTCACCTGGTAGCCTAACTAGGTATTACAGCTAAAGTAAATGCATTTCTAACATACATAGCCCTCATCTTTTGCCTTATTAGTTAATATATTTTTACTTTGTTAAACTATTACCAACAATTGAACATTCTCAGGTAGTACAGCGTCACAGCTGACTGAAAATGGCTGAAACTACAAAAGTAAGATTTAAATAAGTTGTAATAATACATTTGTTTTTAACATGATCCTGTGTTTTGTTCTGTAACATAGTGGCAGCAGCACAGTGAAGGCAGCAGGAAATATTCTGGATGACATCGGCAACATGTTTGACGACCTGGCTGACCAGCTGGATGCCATGTTGGAGTGACTTTCCAAATTCTCCACTAAAAATTGGCAAAGTCCTTTTCTCAAGGGAACAACAGACAGAAAACTGAGACTCAGACGTCAGCAGAGGGTTAAGATGAACCTTTGATGTTGGGAAGAACAGAGCTCAGCACTTTCCCAGGACTCTGGATGAATCAGTAAGCACACATTCGAGGATTTTCCTGCACATTTTTTCCTCAGTGTCCAGTTTTTCAACGCGAGCACTTCGCCTTAGGACACACACCTGGGAATGTTGGAGCAACAACAAACAGCAGCTGCAAGATCAGCTTCCAGGTGTCTGTTCATTATGTTATCACGAAAGGGAATGAGGGTCCATTTTGTTCATGTTACCTGTAAATGTATAGATGAGTCTATGGTGTCACTGTGTATGTGTGTAGTCAGATATCTTTATACTGAATATATTGACTTATTGACTATATTTATACGACTATATGTTTTTTTTTGTTTGTTTTTTTTTTAACAGATGGAGTTCATATTGACTGAAAAAAACATAAAAACATTTTACTGTATATAAACATATATATATAGCTGCTTTCCGTAAAATGCGGAAAATACTGTTTTATGTATTAAAAGCAGCATATTCCATAAGCATGTACTACATTTGATTTGACATGTTTTTGCAATTTATGTTTTTTGTCAGATTTTTCAGATGGCAAATTGAGAGGTTTCACCAATTCTATACAGCACTGTTACTGTAAGTGAACTCACAGGTTTATCAGGTGTGACTGCTGTGGACTGAAGGAGGTTTTTAGTTACAGTGTGCAGGATTTCACAGCTCGTCTCAGGGTTCTATAAAGTGAACTTAGTGTAAGCGCGCTGTGTCCAAAGAACAGGAGACGCTTTAAAGCATTCCAACAGTGGCCAAAGCATTTTAAGTGAGGTTCTGAAAGAATATATTAATGACTTCAAAGGGAGATTTGTAACTATGGAGGCTAGAGTATGACAAAGCATTTAAATCAGCCTATTAACTGATGCATTTTCAAAAAGTTATTACAAACAGATTGTTTAAAAAGTTGCATCACAAGAAAAATTTTTATTTTTCAGTTCATGTATTTATTTCTTTATTGTATTATTCATTTAATTTTAAATTGAAATTGCAACATACATTTTTAATAGGCTTTAAAAATGAGCTTTTTGTTTCATTCTTAGGTAATGTTTTTCTTATATTTCCGTTTCACACTACATTATTTCATGCCTCAGTGTTTACCATTAACCAGTTTGTTGTTGTTTAAATGTAGAGACGTCTATTTACTTTAAAGGTGCACCAACACTGGTTTACCCAAACCTCAACGACAAACAGCAGGAGCTCTGATCAGACAGATTTCTGCAAACATGCAGCAGAGAGAGTTGCTTTTTTGGTGAGATTTATTTAAGGGGGTGCTTATTTGTCTTTAAATGAATGTTCACAAAATGGACCTCTTGTTGTGTGTTAGAATTATATTATAATTTCATCACCTACAGACACAACAGAGAAAACAGAACTATGAATTGGAAAATTAAAAAATATAATTTTACCTTGAGTTTTATGTCAGTGAAATTATTTTTGTTATATTCCAGAATCCACAGGAGAGAAGGGACCTGTCTCACAAATAAATGTATCAGCAGGAACCATCCTATCTCATTAAATAGGCTCCTCTGGAGAGGTTCAGGATCGCTGGTGTCCGATCTACTGAAGCCATATATACCTAATATCATCACTGTAAACCATTTTACCTTTTACTCCTTTACCTTTCCCTGTCTTTTCTTTACCGTGCACCTTATAGAGGGTTCTTTGTACCAAAAAGTTTTTTTTAATTATTATTATTATTTTGTCCACTGTCTGGCATTGACTCTGTGTCATACATTTACTGTGCAGTTAAATGCTTGTTTCTGAACCTTCCTCTTTCAATTCTAACCATTTTAAAAAGCCATCGCCTACAGAGGTCCTTATTCCTGTCATATTTTGCACTTCCTGATTGTAAAATAGCATTCAGTGTCTCTCCATGGGAAATTTGGGTAACAAAACCAGGGAATTGGAATGTTTTGGGTTGTTTTTTTTAAAGATGCAAGGTATTTTGACATTAAAACAAAAAGTTTTGCACAGTTGGTTCCTCTGTTCTGTTTTCATGAATACCTGTTACTTTTAAATAATATGTCCACCTCAATTCTGTATCATCCTTGAAATTAGTAAAGGAAAATTTATACTGAAGATGTGTTGTGCTTGACATTTTTGTTTTTATGTAGAAAGTCAATTTTAGATGTAGTTTGATGGATGGATGGATTGTGTTCTGGTTGTTTTGTTTTTTTTCCTTGCTCCTCCTCCCCCCTCCTCTGTCTTTTTGTTCTTCCTCATTCCATGTGTGGCGGAGGGCGTTGTTCTATGGTACATCCACATCGATTCTTCAGACACCTGCAGTGAAACATGATGAGTATTTTGTCTCCAGTGCTTCTCATTTGCATTTCTACTGAATACTTGTATTTTAGTGTGTAGAACCCCTTCAGTGTCTCACCACCAGCTG
>NW_007577853.1:79251-80852 GCF_000690725.1 Stegastes partitus | reverse complement strand
AGGCTACCACTCCATTGCTTAGTACGCAGTCGATTTCTTGGCAGCTGAGTGCGACCAGGAGAGACATTTTTACCCTCGACAGGAGACCCTTAGCTGCACGAATCCTTCTAAACCCAAAAGAGAAGCTGTGCAGAAATACATTTCAGAATCCCCGTCAGCTGGTTCCATCCATTCCTCCTCCTCTCGAGGTCACTATAGCAAGACTTTCATTAATGACTTCTAGTATTCTTACTTGTCACAGCCTGACAGTTTGGTGTCGGGTATCCTCCATCACCCAACACAAAGTGCCCACCTAGTGTATACAGGGCCTGCTGGTACATTGGTGATCTGCGCAGGACAAGTGCATCACAAAGCCTGGATGGTTTTGCCGTTTGAAGTCCAATTCATCCGCCCCCCGTTGTTAGCGGTCACAGCCCGAGCGTATGACCGGGGTTTAATCTGGAGCCCAGTGACGATCTCGTCGTTCATCCTGGTGTACTGTTCCAGGTCCTCCACTCTCCTCTCCAGGTAGGCGAGCCGCTTGTCCGTCTCTGCATTATGTGCCCGCAGAACTTTCAATTCCTCGACCAGGTCCAATATGTTTTTCTGCTGCAGTCTGACAGCACAAACTTCGTCAGCTAAGAAATCGAGCGACTTTTTAATGTCGTCGACTTCTTCTGCCGCGAGTATCTTCCTCGGACCCATATCTCCCGGCTTTGTTGATGATCAGCTGTTTTGAATCTGAAGCTCAGTGCTGACTGAGGATGTTGGTGTTTCTCAGCTTGTTGAGCGATCTAACAGTTGAACGGCGCCGGTCACTCTAGATCAGGGGTCTCGAACTCCGGTCCTCGACGGCCGCAATCCTGCAAGTTTTAGATGTTTCCCTCTTCCAACACACCTGATTCAAATGATCAGCTCATCATCAAGCTCTGCAGAAGCCTGATAACGATCCTGATTGTTGGCATGGTCGATGGAGGCATGTGCCACTGGCATCTTATGCTGGACTTGAAAGTGAGTTGGTATCCCATTACCAGAACTGGCTTAGGTGGTGGAGCTGGGAACAGGTTGCTGTAGGGAATGTTAGGTGGGATAAATCACACCTAGCAAACCTGGTGGAACTACAGAGAATGTGGTATGCTCAGGCTGCTGGGGAGAGGGTTGTTGGATTGTAAGTTAAAGCTTCGAAAGCTTGTCAGAAGTTACCTTAGTTTAAACTTTGTTGTCAGTGAGGTGGTAGGTGAAGACTTTTCTTAAGCTCCCTGAAGACCAATGGCAATCTGGTTGGAGATTTCATGTAGAGTGCCATCGCCAGAAGTGTTGGGAATGTGATGAGTGTTTCTGGTGCATTGAGAGAATGAGTCATGTCTGTGTCCACAGCATCAGCAACACGCTGTTTCCCCAATATCGCATGCTTGATAGTCCTGTGGGCCATTAGACAGGCGCTTACCTTCATTTGAAATCATCCATCCATCCATTATATATACATTGCTTAATTCTCACTAAGGTCACAGGGGGGCTGGCGTGTATCCCAGCTGACTTAGGGCGAAGGCAGGGGACACCCTGGACAGGTCACCAGTCTATCACAGGGCTACACTTAGAGACAGACTCACATTCACACCTAC
>NW_007577853.1:76303-79225 GCF_000690725.1 Stegastes partitus | reverse complement strand
AGGAGAGACATTTTTACCCTCGACAGGAGACCCTTAGCTTGCACGAATCCTTCTAAACCAAGGGTCTCGAACTCCGGTCCTCGAGGGCCGCAATCCTGCAAGTTTTAGATGTTTCCTTCTTCCAACACACCTGATTCACATGATCAGGATCGTTATCAGGCTTCTGCAGAGCTTGATGATGAGCTGATCATTATAATAATAAGCTTTAATCTAGAGCCCAGTGACGATCACGTCGTTCATCCTGGTGTACTGTTCCAGGTCCTCCTCTCTCCTCTCCAGGTGGGCGAGCCGCTTGTCCTTCTCCGCATTCTGTGCCCGCAGAACTTTCAACTCCTCGACCAGGTCCAATATGTTTTTCTGCTGCAGTCTGACAGCACAAACTTCTTCAGCTAGGAAATCGAGCAACCACTTCTTTTGCCGCGAGTATCTTCCTCGGACCCATATCTCCCGTCTTTGTTGATAATCAGCTGTTTTGAATCTGAAGCTCAGTGCTGACTGAGGATGTTGGTGTTTCCCAACTTGTTGAGCGATCTAACAGTTGAACGGCGCCGGTCACTCTCGATGGACACACAGTAGCTCTCTCGGACGCCGGAGCCAAATCTGTGAAGTTCCGACACTTGTCACCTGCTTCGTGGATGTTTTCTTCGCAGGAGTACCAGATGCCGGTGTGGAAGCGTCGGAACAGGAAGCGCCAGGTTGGTGAAAAATAAAACAATTAGCATGCTAATCACGATTTATGCTAATAGCTAATTAGCAACCCTGCTAAACTGTTGTATGTCAACTTTGTTCAAATGTGTTGTTTTTAGCTTAACTATGTAAGGCAGGCCCCAATTTTACATTAATGTGTCGGTTTATATCATAGTTTTGTCATTATTTTACTGAGTGTAATTTGTGTTGTTCATGCAACTGAGGGAGAGCGGGCTCAGACTATCATGTGTCTGTTGGGTGTCCACACTCTACGTCTCCAGTCTGATATTGCCTGCTGCTGTGATGTTTCCTTGCTGGGACGGACATTGTCTAAAGAAGCGGCTGCCGTTTCCGTGTGGCCATTAAGAAGAGGAGCTGCTGCTGCGTCCCATTCTGGATCTCTTGGATAATTGCAGGCAAAACCACCCCCCTTTCACATTTCACATATATAGAGCTCTATATATACATTTCATTTTGCTGGCCAGCATTTTATTTTCTTTGGGAAAAGACAATTGAAGGACGCATTTTTTATTTTATTTTGAAGAGGCATTCATGGATCGAAGACCGGTGCTGGTCCGCGGTGAAATTAGTTTGAAGTTGGATATTGGATATCCGCGCTCCGCGTAGTCAGCGGCGTCTTGCTCACAGTTGATCCGATTTAGGGACTCAGACTTCGGCTCGCTCCTCTCGGCTGCATTGCCACCCAACCAGCGACAGTTCACTTAGGGACCGTCAACGAATTTCTGAACCAAGAACCCTTGAGAAATAAAATTTATAAATTTTCTATTTTGTGACCTCGTGACTGAAAACCAGTGTGGATATATTCAACTGCACTGGACAGATGAGACACACCAATTTATTTTAAATTTTAGCCTTTGTAACATTTTTTATGAATTATTATATTCATAAATTTGGAATATTCTTCAATAGCTTCCAGGTCATGTGACCCAGTGACTCCAAATCAGTGTCAAATTACTCAACTAGTCTGGACAAACGAGGCACACCAATTAATTTTCGATTTTAGCTATTTAAATATTTTTTATGAATTATTATATTCATAAATTTGGAATATTCTTCAATGGCTTCCAGGTCATGTGACCCAGTGACTCCAAATCAGTGTCAAATTACTCAGCTAGTCTGGACAAACGAGGCACACCAATTTATTTTCGATTTATCAATTTAAATATTTTTTATGAATTATTATATTCATAAATTTGGAACATTCTTCAATAGCTTCCAGGTCATGTGATGCACTGACTTCAAATTAGTGTCAAATTACTCAACTAGTCTGGAAAAATGAGGCACACCAAATTATTTTCAATTTTAGCCTTTGTAATATTTGTTATGATTATTTATATTCATAAATTATTAATATTTTTCAATAGCTTCCAGGTCATGTGACCCACTGACTCCAAATCAGTGTCAAATAACTCACCTAGTCTGGACAAACGAGGCACACCAATTTATTTTCAATTTCAGCCATTTTAATATTTCTGTTGATTACTTATATCCATAAATTACTAATATTTTTTAATAGCTTCTATGCCAAAAACTATGTACAGTTTTATTTTCTACATTTTTTACATTATTTTAAAACAACATTGAAAAGAGTACAAAATTTTCTTTTTATTTGCACAACGGACAACTCCAGGTGACTTTCTTAACTTGTTCATATTCTGTGCTCTTCATGTTCAGGCACAGGGCATGGAACCATCTGTCGCAGCTGTCACACTGTATCTATATGGTCTAAAGTTGATGAAGCCCAGTTTGACTAACTTTTTCCCCGTAGCTTTCCAAATGTCCACACTGTATGCCTTGCTGGGTGTACTCCAAAGACAAAATCCAACTGACACCAAGCTGTTGTTCACACAGGATTCTTTAGTTCACAAAAAAATAAATGAATAAAATTTACAGACGGAAAACATAAAGCAAAACGAGGATACAAAAGTATGAGCAGTAAAAAAACTGTTTGGCTCCATGCCATCATTCATTTTCCCAGGATCCCTTGCAAATTTAAGGGACCCTAATATAGCGAACCAAAATATCAAAAACAAATCAATAGACCAAAAGACCACACTAACGCAGAATTCAAATATCCAAAAATATGATTAACAACATTTAACCAAATAACAGATAAATTTAGCAAAATAAAAATGTTAATCATAATCTATATCAAAGTTACTCTTGAACAAAAAATCAAAACCAAATAGAAATAATCGTGGTAAAATAAGAACC
>NW_007577853.1:72924-75108 GCF_000690725.1 Stegastes partitus | reverse complement strand
TAATTTCACCGCGGTCATTCATGGATCGAAGACCGGCTGGTAAATTTTGCATCTCATGATAGAAGACTGAGTGATAACGTTGCTGATTATGAGATCATAAATATTTTATTTTTTTGTTAGATAAATAGATGTGGTTGGAAATGTGATGAGGTTGGATGTTCTTCAGTCCAGAACTTTGTAAACATTGGCTCGATAGTAAACTGTTATCAAACCCTGAATACTTTTCTGCTTATTGGTTACAACCTAAGAGAAAAGAAAATTGGTGCCCGAACAGGGACTGAAGTACATCTACCTCATCCTAAATATAAAGTTGTTTGATGTGCATTTGTCTGAGAACTTACACTGGGTTATTTGAGAAAACAAAGTGGAGTTTTGTGAAATGTGTGGCTTTGACCCAGAGTGCACAGCAATGCTTAAAGGGGTTTCAGCCAGGTTTCAACTGGAAGATGTGACAAGGGTCTTGGCATTACTTGATGATGTTGGTTGATGATGTCCTTTCCGTGTCTGGGCCGGGTGAGGTTCCCCGCGTTGAGTCGAATTAAGCTACAGGCTCCACTCCTGGTGGAGATCCTTGTCTGGTTCCCCGGTGAAGTGTGAAACTCTGTGATGTGATCCCATTTGTGGTTATTGCACCGAACCTGGGGGGATAAGGCCTTTTCTGTCGCCGCCCCCACTCTCTGGAACTCTCTCCCACAACATATTCGAGACACCTCAGACCCAGCAATATTCAAATGTAAATTAAAAACTCATCTGTTCCGCTCCGCTTTTTAAATTTTTTTCTCCTGCTTGCTGTATTTCTATATTGTCAACCTTTGTATTTATTGCTTGTTGTTTAATGCTTTTATTGCTTTGCTTTTATCCTGTGAAGCGTCTTTGAGTTCTTGAAAAGTGCTATACAAATAAAATGAATTATTATTATTATTATTATTGCAGCCCAAGGTGAAGAGTATAGTGTTCTTATCCAATGGATGAACGACTCTCCAAAGCCAAATTTGTGCAATGTGCTAAATAGGAATTTCCCAGTTTACTTTGTCAAAGGCCTTTTCTAGTGAGAGAATTATGGTTTTGGTTTGTTCCAGTTGTGTAATATTTGTTACATTGAATAACCTACAGGTACTGTCTGATATATTCCTGTTTTTGATGAAGCCGGTCTGGTCAGGGTGGATTAAAGTTGGAATGACTGTTTCTGCTCTGCAAGCAAGTGCTTTGGTGATGATTTTTAAATCGATATTGATTAAAGAAAATGGACNGTTTTATTTTATTGTAACTTGCATTGCCCTATGTTAACAATGCTATTTTCACTTTCACACTTTCCATACTTGCACAACACAAGACATTAAATCCTCAATTTACTTTGACTACAATGACTCCGCAGCTGCTTCCATCTTGTTGAATAGGGTGGCTCATAGCCCCCCCTTTCCATTTGACTTCGACCCAGTCTGTTTTCCCATGGCATGTCCTTCTCATCTTGAAGTATTCTCTTTATAACAAATGATTTTTTTTTATAAGAGCAATTGTATTTTGTAATTAAATTCATATTACATACAATTCCGCGTCGATTTGCAGACCATATGAGCTTAAGCCATTTTAAATTGCTTTTCTCAGCTGTTTTAAAAAGAGCAAGAACAAGAGATAACCACTGTTCTTGAGTAACAACTGCCTCGGTAAAACCCAATGCAATAAAGCATTGTGTTACTGTGTCGACACCTTCAGCTTTCTGCCAGAGATTAGTATTTTTAAGTGTCTGACCTTTTCTAAAACGACCCATTTTAATTTGCCAGGTGAATTTCTCCCATTGACGGTGTCGTCTCTCTCAAGAAAAAAATTGCCATTGAAGAGAGGGTTTTGTTAGCGACCCCTAGAGTTACGTATTTGTTGTACATGTCGCTTCCAATCACTGCAGGTTGCGGTCATCATGACATTTATGTGAATAATTCAAACTATTAACAGACTATGACAAAATACATTCTTAGTATTGTGTCAATCGATCACATGACCTGTAAGATATAGGTAAATTGTATTGTACTTATATAGCGCCTTTCCAGTTGAACTGACAACTCAAAGAACTCAAAGCTACATATCATTCACCCAATCACACACACACTCACACATCAGAATTACTTTATTAATCCCTTGTGGGGATTACACATAGAGAAGATGTAAAGATGAATAATGACATGACTG
>NW_007577853.1:69904-70894 GCF_000690725.1 Stegastes partitus | reverse complement strand
CCAGATGATTGTGATACCTCCCCAGTGGTACAGTCAGGCCGCTAGCTGCTACACTTCGTTGAGCATTCCTAACTTAAGTTAAAGTTCTCTAGTTTTCGAGCTCATCGTATGTTTCTCTCTGCTTGTCTCCAGCGTCCCTCCTCGGCTCCAGCACTCAGCGCTCCACCTGGCACACCAGCTTTTGCACCCACGGAACCTTCACTACGGGAACCCACGGTCACGAGCACCTTCACCGGGAGAACCTTCACAAAACGATCACCCACGAGCACCCTCTCCCTGAGCACCGGACCACTACACACCGCCCTTGGCTTCCCCCTCCGCGGCTTCCTCTCAGCACCGGGAAATCACAATTAATACTTAGTTAGTACTATCCTTAGAACAGATATCATTTTTGTCAACATTTTTTTTAATTCTAGTTGTGAAGCAATGCATGTGGAACATGTAGTTTGCACGTGTATAACTACTATATAACAAGCATCAACATGTTTTATACAAACTATTATCAATAAATGATTTTTTTTTTTAAATTCACAAAACAGACAAGACATAACAGAAATGTTCCAAAAACAAACAAAGCATACCTTTAAGCACTATATGTAATTATCTTCCACGTAAATGTGGAAGGATTGCTAAGTTTGAACAAAGTCCTTCTATTTATTTTTTGAAGTGGATCAGATTTATTTCAGATTAAGTTTATTGGTTGTTTTGAGTCACTGCGTCACTGGAGCTGCTTTGGTTTGTTTCTGCAATCTGAGAACAAACTGTCTTCATGGAATTAACTCCTCTTGTCAGAACGTCTGTCATTAGAAAGATCTCAACATGACATATGAAACCTCAACGGCTTGATTGTCCCTGAGCGGTGAATGTTTTTCCTCACTGGTATGAAACCAAACAGTCACAAACTGTCTGTTCTCCTTCCTGCAGAATGGAGGACTTGACAGACCCTGACATGGTCCGGACTGACCCCAAGTGTGACCGGACTGTGTCCCT
>NW_007577853.1:63500-68104 GCF_000690725.1 Stegastes partitus | reverse complement strand
TTTTTCTTGTGCACCTTGTGACCGACAGAATAGTGAGAGCGATGACGACAATGATGATGAAGGTGAGGAGAGCCTGGTGAAGGTGGACGATGACGAGGTCCAGAAGAACAAACGTTTGGAGAAGAAACGCAGGCTAAAAGAGCGATTTGATGCAGAGTATGATGACGACGACGCCACTTACTTTGATGACTTGAAGGAGGAGATGCAGAAGCAGGCTGAGGTAGACCGTTTTACTGTCTTCTTTTATAATTACTGTTTTCATATTGATAGATTCATATGTTTGTGTCTTGTATGAGAACATTGTCCTGCATTCTATCACAGCTGAACAGAGCAGAGTTTGAGGACGTGGACGATGAGACCAGAGTGCAGTATGAAGGTTTCCGGCCAGGAATGTACGTCAGATTAGAAATCTCCCCGTTACCCTGTGAGTTTGTTACCAACTTCGACCCCCATTACCCCATCATCCTGGGAGGCCTGGGCTCCAACGAAGGCAACGTAGGATATCTGCAAGTATGTGCAAAGACACAAGAGCTGACTTTACATTTATAAAATACAGTTATTACAAAAATCTATATTGTGTTCACTAATACATTTACATACTGCACCAGTCAAAAGTGAGGACACACCAACTCATTCAAGAGTTTCTTTTTCTTTTTTTTAACCAAAGATGTCAGAACTATATCATTGTGAGACAAATAAGTATAAACAAAACGAATGTGTTTTCAGTGCTCGACGTATACTCCATGTTCAAGTTCAGCTATTTTAATCATTCATCTATTACTTTTAGCAAGCTATTTTGACTTCTCAGCTAAATTATTAACTTGTGTTTGTCACTCAGTGGTGGTATTCTGTGTCAAATGTAAAGTGTTCTGACTTTGTTTCCAAGTTTCTTTGTAATCTGAAGTATCAGAATCTTTTCTTGGATGCTTCCTAGACTTTTTCTCTGTAGGCCCCACCGTACTCCTAGATTGTACAGCTTCTAAGGTTGCTCCCCTCTTCAGCTCTGGCAAACATCAACACAATATATTGATTGTTGCAGCCATAGTCTTGTCAGGAAAAACACACAAAACAATAATTTCATTGCATTTATCCACAAATAATGACAATGTCAATTTATAGTCTCGATAATGGGATGAGGTCTTGTCAGATACACTTTGCTTTTTGTGATTTTGCTGCATCTTACAAATGCAATTTCTGTCATGAGAAATAACAATAATAGGTTTCTTCCTATTTTATCTTTGTAACTTTATAACAACGAGTGAGCACATGTCTAAAGCTGCTTGTCTCTGTCAGATGCGACTGAAGAAACATCGCTGGTATGAACGCATCCTGAAGACGCGGGACCCGCTCATCCTGTCCTTAGGCTGGCGGCGTTTTCAGACCATCCCTCTCTATCACATTGAGGATCACAACGGACGCCACCGCCTGCTCAAATACACACCGCAGCACATGCACTGTGGAGCATCCATCTGGGGTGAGGCTCATTGAAAGCATGATGACTTTTTGTGNTTTATAAATCAGTCAACTGCATACAAAGCGCAGCAAACAGGATGTGAGGTGTGAGTACCACTTCTTTAATTTATATCTTTAGTTCTTCAAGATATTTAGCAGGTGGTTTGTTCCAAGCATTACCTTCATGTAATCCCAGACTGACTCCTTGATGTTTAGATCAGGGTTCTGCTGCAGGACTCCCTGATACTTTTGTGGTTCTCATAGTTCTTAACGACTGGACGTTCTGGTTCAGCTGCAGAATGAACTGGGGATGATCAGAAGCCTCTGTGATGGTGTTGCATGATGGATAAGAGTCAGCCTTTTTTCTCGAAACAAATGCAGTCCATAATCTGTCAGGAACCTCTGTCATTCTTCACTAAAGACAATCGTCCCGTAGCTCTCCAGCCCTTTGACAATACAGTCATGACTTGATAATCCGACCCTTAGCAATCTGAAAACCTTGCTATCCAGCAGGTTTTTAAGGAAAAACGAACGGAACCCATAGAAAATATCCTTAACATACTGACAGCCTTGGATTCTGACTCCGACATGACATTTTATGTCACAGAGCGTGCTCAGTGTTGCGGAAGTAAACACGGATGGTAACGGTGGAGCGTATCTGCCACTCTCCTGCTGCTGCCGCAGCTGATGGTGGAAGCAGAACTGTGACCACTAACGAAACTGGCATCAGCAGCCAAGTACCACCTGTGTGTTCCGGCCACTTCCACCCAGTCAGAGCGCACCCCCAGGGTGTAAGTGGCCGGAACGTGCACAAGCTCACTCGTCAACTAGGTGTAAAATCCAGCGCTGTGTAGTGTTCTAACAATACACTAGTTGTTATAACAACTAAAAACAATAAATATTAACAACAAAGTACTCTCCAAGCATCAAGCCCTCCTTGTATCTCGACCTTCGTCTTGACAATCTGACAGCCTTGCTATCTGATGTAAAAGAAGGTTTTACATTTAGTGTCGGATTATCGAGTCACGACTGTACTTTTGTTTTAGCCTCATATTTCAAACTGTTAAACAGTCCAGAGCACCTGCTGCCATTTTCTGCGCCCCAATTCTTGTGTTTTTGTGCTTTACTTGGTATCCACATGTGAGTTTGTCAATGGCTTTTGGCCATTTCTTTGATGAAGTCCACTCTGGCCCTGTTCACATCAAGCATTGACATTAACCGTTTACTTGTGATCTGATCAGGATTTGGGAATACTTGGCACACCATTTACAGAATATGTACTTTTAAAAACATAATGTAAGGACAGTTCATAGTTCAATGTTGTGAAACAAAACAACCAGCTGCCCCAGAAACTAATAACAGCTTTGTATTTACACGAGCCACATGATGAATATGAATATTATTAATAGAATAGTGTTTTACTAGAAGATAAAGAAAGATATAAACAATGTGTAAATGTTTCAGAGTTTATGTGACAATCCCTGGTCCTCTTTGTTTTGCAGTTGTCGAGGCAGATGATTCTGAGGATGAGGAGGAGGAGCTGGGAGGCCTGTTTCGAGTCAGCCGTCCTCAGAAGAGCAAAAAGTTTCAGGCCAATGCTCGGGACAGCTCCTGTTTCTACCCCGACGCCTCCCACAACTGGGACTTGGAAGAGGTACAGTAGTTCCTAACACACTATTCTTAGTTGGACAGCTGTTGATCTTAGATTCCTCATGTGCTACTGATCTGAAAAGAAATTGTGAAAAAGAATTTATTGAAATTAAGCTTAAGTGGGTCAATGTGTTTTCTTTTTTAGATGCTGAACTCGATCAGGGATTGCTTTGTAACTGGAAAGTGGGAGGAAGGTCAAGATGCAGCCACGCTGCTGAAGGAGGACGGTAAGAAGAAGCTGATAGTTGACTTTCAGTTAAGATCAGTAATAGTTCTATAGAAAAACACTTTGAGTTGAATTAGGGTCATTTAAATCCATTTTAATTATGGTTTGTGACCAATTTGATGGACTTGATGGTTTACTGTTAAAATGTAAAAAGCATGTTGTGTCAGCATCATTTCATTTCTGTACTTGGTTGTTTTGCTCTATTTAGAGGAGCTTTATGGTGACTTTGAAGATCTGGAAACAGGAGAAGTCCACAAGGGCCAAACTGGACAGCAGGATGAGGCTGAGGTATGAGATGTGATGGTTTGGATATCAGCATTGTCGTGGATGCAGTGTTAGAATACGCTGTTTCTGACTTGTGCTGTGTCACAACACAAAACTCTACAATACTCTTTGATCACTAAAAGTGAAGGGTGTTTTCATTAATATTGCTTTTAGTAGTTTTTAGCAGTTATATGCAATAACAACAAAAAATATCTGTACAGTAATCAAAACAAAAAATAACTAACTCCTCTCCAGGGGGTTAGATTAAAAATAAAACATTGGCTATGAGAAGATCTTCTGCTTTAGCTTGATTAGATGGTGTTTACATCCATATAATGTTTTGCTTGATGAAGGATCCATTACTGATTCAGAAAATCACAGTCAACAAGCTGTTACTCTGTCACCCACTTCCCCAGCAATGGATGCAGCTTCATACAATCATACACATTTTATTCAGTAATGTAACTGCACTGGGTCCAGAGGGCTCCCCAGGACAGAGCTGGCCTTCTTGATCAGACGATCAAGTTTCCCCATCAGCAGCTGAGATGCTGCTGCCCCAGCAGACCACTCTATAGAGGAGGGCTGATGCCACCACAGAGTCATAGAAGGTCCTCAGGAGCGCCCCCTGGACCCAATAAGATCTACTATATCCCATAATATATGTGTTGTACTGACTCCCAAACAACAAGGAGTCAGAATTGATCCTGTAGATTTGTTGTGTGTGAAACCCTGGAAGTCTGAGTCTTTGTGTCTGAGACTGTTATTGGTCCACCACAGTGTCAAAGTAGAAATACTCAGCCATAGTGTTTGCTGCTCATTTTGCTCCTGATGTGTCTTCTAGTGTATAAAACACCACATGGACATGTTGAAATGTGATTTTCAGCAGAGGAAGTCTTTTAGATAAGATTTAAAACTCTTGTCGACTGATTAACACCTTTTCGTTTTCACAGTTGAGCAATGATTTTTCTTGTGCACCTTGTGACCGACAGAATAGTGAGAGCGATGACGACAA
>NW_007577853.1:59789-61586 GCF_000690725.1 Stegastes partitus | reverse complement strand
GAGTGAGCACATGTCTAAAGCTGCTTGTCTCTGTCAGATGCGACTGAAGAAACATCGCTGGTATGAACGCATCCTGAAGACGTGGGACCCGCTCATCCTGTCCTTAGGCTGGCGGCGTTTTCAGACCATCCCTCTCTATCACATTGAGGATCACAACGGACGCCACCGCCTGCTCAAATACACACCGCAGCACATGCACTGTGGAGCATCCATCTGGGGTGAGGCTCATTGAAAGCATGATGACTTTTTGTGTACAATTATTAGGTTTTGCTTTTTTGTATTTTAACTAGACAGTGTAGGGTTTTGAATGACTTTACATAATATTATGATTCAGGTTTGGAATGAGAGTAAAACATTATTTTAATTCAAATGTCTCCATCAGTTGGATGTTGGACTCAACCACTGAGGGCTGAAGGTTGAAAGTCTGTCGTGATGCTGTGATCATGTTTCTGCTTCAACATGTACGGAGACGTTTTCTCAGAGAAAGTCTCTGTGACAAGCCATTAGCATCACAGAAAGTCGAGGTCTGTAGGTGTGTTAGGTTGGTCAATGATGAAACCCTGGTGAGACTGAGAGGAGTATATTAGCCATGATGAGTAATCGATTTGTTTTTAAATGAAAATGATATCCTTGTTGGTGAACTTTCGAAATAAAATGAAATGAATGTAAGACAGGACGGAACAGCAGAGAGTCCAATGCATACATACACAGTGTCAGTGTAGGCCAAAGACTGCTGGCATTCTGTAAACATGCTCCCAAAAAGGCTATTTATTGACCAAGGAGGTTCACATACAGACTTCACTGAGGTCTAGCTTGTTATTATGTGCATTGTCATGACCTGGCTCAAAGACGATGACAAAAACGGAGAGACGCAGTGCGAACTTAAACAAAAAAAAAAAAAAAAATTTAAACAAAGAAATATAAAAATACCGGTATGAGGTGTGTTGGTCAGTGTGATCAGTGGTGTCCATGTGAATGTGTGTAGTGTGTGGTGTTGTGGTGCTGCAAACAAAAGTTACGGGCGCTGGCCGAGAAGTCGAGCAGAGCAGAGAGAGTGAGGCGCCGATCAGCCACGCTTTTAACTCCGTCCATGCACCGGGCCCAGGTGCTCGCCATCAGGTTAATTAAAAGGCTGGATCAGCTGATCACCTCGGAAGAGAACAGTGACATCGTCAGACACCCATCCACTTACTCAGACCAAGCGGCCAGCAGGGGCCGTAACAGCATCGACATGTCTTCCTGTACAATGACTCTTTAATTCCACAAGTGATCAGAAGTCTTTACAAAAATGCCTCATGGTCATGCAATAAAAGGATTAAATCCATGATGATAACAAGCATTGTTCTGTCTCCCTTTGTCTGACTGAAGGTCCGATCACACCACAGGGCACCGGCTTCCTGGCTGTGCAGTCAGTAACAGGAACCAAAGTAAGTTTTAGTTCAACCTGTTGCTGCAGGTGCATCATGTAACAATGATGAAAACAAATCCAGGTTGTAATAGAAGAGAGAACATTGTAGTTGTATAGTCATACATTGAAAATCTAAATGATTTACATGTTATTGATTAAGAGCTCTTGGAAAGTATTGCATTGCCTCCTATCTGCCTATTTTCCTCTTTGCAGGCTAATTTCCGCATAGCCGCCACAGGAGTCATCCTGGACCTGGATAAATCAGTGACTATAGTGAAGAAGCTCAAGCTGATTGGTTACCCGTACAAGATCTTTAAGAACACCTGCTTCGTTAAGGTATGGGAGGCTCATTTCATCTGCTGCTCATCTTTGACGACTGAAAGATGTCT
>NW_007577853.1:42721-58954 GCF_000690725.1 Stegastes partitus | reverse complement strand
GTCGTCTTGACCATGTCTACATGCTTAAATGCACTGAGTCGCTGCCGTGTAATTGGCTGATCAGATATTTGCGTTACTGAGCAGCTGAACCTGAAAAAAATGGCTGGTGAGTTTATTCCTTCATCGTATCAGCGAGTTGGTTTTGCCTTATCTCTTGTTTAGACTACTTCTTCATCTGTTTAGTTGAACAATGGCTTTGTGTGACATCAGTAAAGCACTAGAACAGTCTGTAAAAAGTGCATTAACATTGGTGGAGATTCAACTCAACTCAACTTTATAAAGCTCTTTAACACAACAAGTCAAAACAAAGTGCTGAACACAAAATATAAAACATCATTTAAAACATCTAGAAAATAAAATAACTTAAAAAACAATTCACAAATGTCTTTCCTTTGAAAAATGTAAGTTGACATGTAAATGTTGATGCATAAGTTAAGAATAAGTTCAACAGATACAAATGCAGGTTTACAGAAATTGATGATGTTAAAAGGGGCTATGAATGCATACCTCAGGTCTTCAGTGACTCACGCTACATTACATGTGACTCTAATTCCTTCATTTCATTCAATGAAGCACTCATCTCCCTGGTATTCCTCATACAACAATGTTCTGGTGGCAACAAAAAGGGAGGTCCAACTTCCAAAAGCTGACAGAAGCTCTGAAAGTCTGTAGTTTTCCCAGAATCTGAATCTTCTTAGCTAAAAAAATTCCCTCTAAAATGCTCAGGATGAGTCTGTCTGTGCTCGACTGCAGTGGAACGGTGAGCGCACAATAACCAGGCTTCAATAACTACAAGTGTGCGACTATTACTTTCTGTCTTTAATGTCTGTTGTTTTGCGTGGCAGACATCGTGTTCCTGCGCTCCTGGTATCCAGTGACTGTTCCTCAGCTCTACAACCCCGTTACCTCTCTGCTGCTGCCTGTGGGCCAGAAGGACAGCTGGTCGGGCATGAGGACGATGGGGCAGCTCAAACGTGACCTGGGCATCCGCAACAAGCCTAATACTGACTCTCTGTACAAGGTAGAGTAGACGCAACCAGACAGATCTCTGACACTTGATGTGATCCAACAGTGAGGGATTAAGAGTAGAGTATGGACTCAGTGTTGCTAAAAGACTTCAAGTAAAGACACATTTTGTTGTGTGTTTGTGTTTGTTAATAGATATGTTTTTATGTGTGGAGTGCTGACAATAACTTTTTACCAAATCGTGTTTATTTGTCATTTTTCATTGTTATTATCATTATTATTATTGTTATTATTATTATTATTTGATTATTATTTCACTCTGCCTATTTGTGTGTATTTTATGACTCTACCTCTGTCTGCCACTAAGTACTATTGTTAACCTAAATCCTGAGCTAACGTGAACATTCATCCCTTCTCTTTAAGCCGATATCCCGAGCCCAAAGGCACTTCAACCGCCTGCACATTCCCAAAGAGCTCCAGAAGGCTCTGCCCTTCAAGAGCAAACCCAAACAGCAGCAACGTAAAGGAAAGACGCCCAAAGACCTCCAGAGGCCGAGCGTGATCCGAGAGCCTCACGAGAGAAAGGTGAGCAAAACCTGACTCTGCAGTTTTTGTGCAGCAGCTCATCAAGAGTGAGAATTTAGATACTTGGGCAGATCAGCTCATTTCAGTTTATTTTTATAGCACTGAACTGTAACATATTATGTTACCTCAAAGCACTTTAAATAGTAAAGTTAATACCTTTCAACATGATGGAGGGAAACCCAACAATTCGCAGTTGAGCAAACAGATGGTAACAGTACGGAGGAAAAACTACTTTTTAACAGGATGAAACCTCCAGCAGAACCAGTTTGGATGAATAGCTGCCAGGTTTGTGAGGCCACAGATTTGGAAACATACAGCTCTGGAGCCAGGTGTACCTTCAGAGAGGGACAGAGAGGGAAAAGCAACAGCAGGGAGAAGACACAGAGTTAATGACATGCAATAATGGGATATGAATCACTATAAATCTACAATGATCTGATGACAGCAACAGTTACGTTTTCCGATCTCAAATGAGATGTTGTCACGACTGGCAGAAGTAATGGCCAAAACTATGCAGGCAGGATCCAGTTTGTTGGAGGTTTCTTTAACTAGAAGATGACCTTGGATTATTCTCTTCAACAAAACATAACATGGCCTTCTCCTGTTGTGACAGGTGATGGCTCTGCTCCACGCTCTGAGCACCGTCAACAACTACAAGAAGAAGAAGGCCCACACGATGCAGCACGCCAAACACAAGGTATTCCTCGAGCAGAAGAAGAAAGAGGATGAGGCCAAGCTGAAGAGACAGAAGGAGGCACAGAAAAAACTGTACCGTGTCATGGGCCAGATGGACAAGAAGAAGCAGAGGTCCAGTCTGAAGGGAGCACAGGACGACTGATTCACTGGACACGGACTCATTTTCTGACTGAGACTCTTGCTATGCTCTTTGCTTTGTGTTCTATAACAGTTTTTTACCGTGTTGTATTATTCTGAAAAATGCTGTAAAGATTTTGGAATTTGTATCAATAAAACACAATATCGACCTAAACACGTGACTTCACTTCTGCTACAGATTCGTATCGCAGTGTTCGTGATTGCGTTTGGAGCCGTTGGGTGCTACTGTCACAGATTATCACATTTAGCTCTTTAAAGTTTAAACCTCCCCTCTAGCATCTAAAATGTTCATATACCGTATGCATGTGTAGAGGATTTGTCATATAGCAATCTGGTTATTTAGTCGTTAGTGAGGAAGACTACTCAAGAGTCTGGTAGTCAATTATCTTACACTAGTTTTTGGTTGTCTGTCATGTATCAGTGTACTGAAACTGTCATGTAATTGAAATTAAGAAGCAGAATATGCAAGTATGATGTTATTTCTCTCACTATGTCAGATATTTGTTACGCTGTGTCACTTATCGAATCATCCTAAATACATGCACGTTCCACCAGTAAAAACAACATGTCGCAGCACTGCTACTGTTCTCTAGGTAAAGAGACAAAATTCACTTAGGAGTGTGATCTGTGGTGTTATGAAGGCAGAATCTCACCAAGTCTTACAGCAAACTAGAATAAACTACATCCTGACTTCACACCTTCAAAAGAGCTCATTCCTTCCTGGAAGATGGAGAGAGATGATCATAAAAATTCTAAATAAAACCATGACAAATAGGGTGAGATAGTCATTTAAACTAATACTTACAAATTTGGACATCTACAAATATGACTACGGCATTGTAAATGACACTTTTATACACTCTACATGTACATATTAAATATACTGTATGTATAATACTGGCTATCTTGTAGTATTCTGACCTGGAGGAAGTCAGGTTAGGTAGATTGGGGTGAAAGCCCCCAGGTACTTAAAGGAAGTCACTAGTGTTCTTTGTAGTAAGTTAGCCTCAAAAGAAATGCTCAGTGTTGTTCAGAGGAACTTCAGGGTTTGTGTAATATTCAGACTTTTCAAAATAAAACACCTACATACACAATGTATATTGTCCGCTATCTCTTAGCAGGGCATATCAAATGGCAGTAGCTGCACTGGTGCACTCAAATTTTTCAGAAATTGCAAACAAATGTTCCCATTCTTAAACACTGATAATGAAGAATCAAAAGATAGATATCAGAGTTTGTGCTTTCCTCGTGTGAGTCTTTAGCACTTCTACTACTTTCTTAGTAATACATCAGCTTTCACGACTGAATTCACCTAAATGCACTGTTAGATCATTACGAGGTATTTGGTACATTTGTCCAAAAAAAAGAAAGAAAAGACAAAAAAAGAAACAGGCAAGACTGTTCTATAGTTTTACATAAAAAAAACAAACAAAAACTTTTCAGTACATGTTTATAAGTTTGTTTCTCTTGCCTATATTTCTAAAGTGGTAACAGCAGTACTCATCTACTGCAGGAGTTCCATTTTTGGTCATACGGTAGGTGCCCTTCTGGTTGGAAGGTGCTAGCTGAAGTAAAAAAACAATACACAAATAGTTTAAAACTTGATCTGTCCTTTCATCAGAGGAACTTGAAGTGCTTCTCTGACATCATCACACAATACATTTCAGAATCACACATGTCGTCCATGCATGCTCCCTTTTCCGCAACCAGTTGAACTGCACCAAATACATCTCTCTGTACATGAGGTTTTCCTGTTGTTAACACTGTGCATTTAGCTTTGACAGTAAAGATGTATTCCAAATTGTTGTAAAAGACATACTTTAGTCAATAGATGGTGGATCGCAATGAATTATTTACAATAACCTATATATACCAGCTTTTCAGGACAGATACATACATTTCTGCTTCAGTTGAGGATTCTCACAGCCCATTGATGACACTGAGTTATAGAGGATGAGTCTTCTGCTTTTCTACTTCAGTTTCTATGGTGCTGCTTCTATAGTCAGAATGTTTCACTTTCATTTACCAGCTTGGAGAGCAATGTTATCACAATAAAATATGGCATAAAACCAAAACAGTGCTCAATTAATTCTCTTTATTTTACATAAATTACACTGTTCCAAGACCCGATGCATCTTATTCATATGCATATCGACAGAAACATTTTTTTTTTTTTGCACAAACTGTTCAAACTGAATCAGGTTGTATCATGCAAACAGAAGAGGACATCAGTGAAAGAAATAGAAAACGTGCCTCACAATATATACCTTTTATACAATTTATTACATTAATTCTGCAACAAAAGTCAATACCTGTAATTCCAAACACTGTACACATCCTTCATCACAGCTTTCAATCAGAGAGATGTGATCAACCAGGTGATGAGAAAAACACACACATAAAGACACGTACAGTTTATCAGGTATGGCATGGCATAGCATTAAACATAAATTAAAATTGCACATATAAATTTACAATGACATTATTCTTCTGCCAATCACCACTGCAGCTGTACAAGTTTGATTGGACAGTGGGGATGCAGTATCACAAAAAGCGTTGTGGTGGTGTCTAAAGGTCCATGAAGAGACTTTAGACATCAAGGTGAGGCGATTTACTGAAAAGGTGTTGTAGTCTAGGTTAACCCACAGTTCTATTACTTTTCAACGTGGCATGCCAATGATGCAAGTGCTGCAAATCAATGCTAGTAACTCCAGTCCCCTGTCAGCTCAGTGGCAAAGGCAAGCTGGCCTGGCTCTATTGCTGGAAATGCTTCACACCTCCAGACTGAGAAAAAAAAAACAAAAAATAACCCAAAACAAATCTTTGAATTTGTTGTTTTTTTAATTTTTTTTTATCTATAATATAATACAGATAGAAACTTCACATAGTCCTGACCTTTGTGTGTGAGGTTCCTTGAGATGACTTATGTTGTGAATTGGCACTATATAAATAAAACTGAATAAAATACAATTGAATTAAATCCTTTTAAAAATTCAATCCAATTAGACTTGTTTACGCAAAACATATCGTAGCAGAAAATTTGGGTGATATCTGTTGGTAACAAAGACTCTTTTTGTTTTTTTGTTTTTTTTTTAGAATATAACAAAACATTAAGGTAAAGATGAATTCACAACTTAATGTTTGTCATGACCATTTACATGTGAACTGTATCCAGCTGATGTGGCAGCTTGATTATGTCCTCCAAAACATCGCCAGGTTTGGCTCCACAATATAGCTGGGTTTAAAGAACATTATGCAATAATGGATAAAAGCCTGACTGTGGTTGAAATTTAGGATAGATTTGAGCTGATGTTGAAAGTCATAACCACCAAACATTTGAACTTACAGAAGTTATACAGCCTCAGTACAAATACAACTGCTTCACTGTGTACAGTATATGGCCATGTAGTGGTGCAACTCACAACTAAAGTTGATCACTTTTTTCTTTGGCCTATGATAATTAAAAATATCCAACTAATTAGCAAAATCACTTTAACTTTTTTTCCGAGGACAAGGTAACCAAAATGAGGGATTACAGACATTTGCAGCTGATGTTGTATTTTCCTAAGCTGCCATTAACCACTATTGCATCCTTTTACAACAAGACATTCATAATCACTATTGGAGTGAATGTACTGTATGTAATTAAAAAGGCTATTTGAGTTATTTCCTAGTCTGACTCACAGAACAAAGGTATAAGCCTGTTGGTGGCTGCTCCTGTCAGCTGGCTTTCTCCTCTCCTACCGTTATCTGTGTTTCCATTTATAAAATCCATTTCACAGAAAAAACGTCTTGGCACCAACCTACCACACTGAGAAGTTTTGCTGAGGAATGGATCATAGTTTTGGAACAAGGCAGCCCTACTTGTTCTTTTCAGTGAATGAACCATTTTACTCAGTTCTTGCCTCAATTCCTGCAAATTTTCCACCATAATAATACCACGCCATTATTCTAAGGTAACACCAAAGCTGTGTCTTTCGATTAGCTCCACCAACAATGACTGTGATTTAATTTAAAGAACTACAAACAAGCCACATTTTTTTCCCCCTTTTATAGCAGAATGATAGTGGTGCAGTTAGACCACTATGTTCTACAGAGTGGGCTGGCTAAGCAAGACTAGTTATGTCTCAATTAAACACATAACTGATAAAATGAAACATTCAAGTGTGTTAAAACAGTGAAGATATGCCAGTTCAGCCTTGCAGGCTTATATCATCCTGAACCTTGTGTTGTGCACCAAATACAAAAGCCTGACAGTGTGTGTTGTGAAGTATCATCTCTGATGTTCCTAAGCTACATCGTGTTCACGGAGCTGTTCTGCAAACCAGTGGTCAGATGTGGTTATTCTGAATGCTGAACTGGTTTAAGTTCATAAGATGTGAATATCAGTTTGATAATCTATATTGTTGATGGAAAGGCTGAACTCCCTTCATGAACAGTTCCATTACCACTGCTAACAGCAGAATCCGGGAGTCGAATCCATAAATTCAAAATCATATACAGTACATGTAATTCCCAATAGATAATATGGGATCTTTTTGTATAAGAACAATTACAAAGAGTATCATTAAAGTCATCTTTAAATCCTGTGATTGTTTGACTGCACTGTTAGGCCACTTGTTCTTCTGGTGTATTTCTGACAGAGCAGCTGTCAGTGGTAGATACAAATTTCACAGACATGTCACGACCACCTGTACCCACAGATGCCAACAAACCAACCAGAACTGACATCCTATAAATTTTGACTGAAAAAGTTCAATGATTATGTTTTTGTAATTGTGTAATTCAAACAGCTGTTATCAACATCTAAATACCACCATGTGAGCAGACAGACAGCTGCAGTCAGTTTTAGGAGTTTTAGGAGTGGCGCTTCAGACAGTATTCAGACCTGTTCCTTTTTCCACATTTTATTGTGCTGGAGATTGTATTTCAAATGGAAATGTGTTTTCCAGAAGTCTACACTCAACACCCCATAATGGCAAAGTGAAAACATTTTTAAAAATTGTTAGTTGCAACAATTGCAAAGTTATTAAAAATCTAAAACTGACGTCTTTTCTGTATGAGGATTGTTCAATCTAAAATCAATAAGGGTCTTCTCTTCGAACAAGAAATGATGACGCAGAAGTCAGTCAGTGATATTTTCTGAACCACATGCAGTTTCATGTTACAATAACACAAAACAAAACATAGATTACTTTTTAACGATGAAATACTAATACGTTATTTTGACTAAACTTTGACTGATTGTACCCCAAGAACAAAAATATTGCTCGATAGCCCAATCCAAGTAGAACGGAGTTCTGGAGTTTCAAAGGGATTCCCCAAATATAACATGGGCATATTTTTCATTTTCTGATCCCACTTTGAAGGCTGGAGAAATTATTTGAACTGTTGGCTATTATACTTATTGAATTCATATATTTTTTGAAATAAATACTTGAAGGCAAACTCTTAAGCATTTTTAATAAATATACATGTTGTCACACTTTCTGCACAAAGTCCAGTTTGTGCCATTTGTCTCAGAGACCAAGTTTATTCCCAGTGGAGAACAAAGTCTGAATTCTTTCTGAAACAATTATAATACTGAGTCGTGTCATCATTGCTGCAGTCAGATTCTGAAGCAGACCTCTTCCCCAGCATCACATCTTACTGAGCTTGTGGACACAGTAGATGGTAATAAGTGCTCAATTTTTTTCTTGCCCCTCAAACGCACCAGGGTGACTGTTAGACTTTAGTATTCAGCTGTATATTCATTAGTAGGAAGGTATTATATTATTTGATAAGTGTAGAGCTATAGGCTGCACAGACACTATGTTGATATTCCATCTGATGTCTACAATATGCTGTGTGTGACTGGTGGCCCTGCAGCAGCATCATTTCACAACTGTGTTGGTTTCATGAGTCATATAAGGCAACAGGCTGAAAGCTGACAGGCAGAAGTCATCAAACAGAAAATAAACAAATGAAACAAGATGTCTAGTGCAGGATCAGCTACACATATATGCCATTCAGGTTCTGTCCCTTAGTTCTATCTTCTGCCTTCATCACAATTCTCTGTCTGTGACTCATTGCTGGTGTCCAAAGTCAGGAAAAAAGCATATCAAGTCCACTCACTTAGATCTTCATGCCAAGCTTGGCTTTCTGTAGGAGAGAGACAACACAGATGTTTAAGGTATTACATCATCCTTACTAAAAGCAGAATCACAGTGAATGAATAAGTGTACGGAACATTTATCAGTTCATTTGAGCATACATTTTGCCTACAGTTATTTTGTGCTGATTTTTCATGAAGAATGTGATATAATGTCAGCTCTATGTTAGAGACCATGCAGAAATCTACTGTGAAAAAAAAAAAGCATCTGGACTTTTAGATTGTTGATGGTGGCTGTGGCTCAGGTGGTAGAGCAGGTTGTCCACGAATCACATCCTGATGAGTGGCTAGCACCTTGCATGGCACCCATTTGGTTGGGACCCACATGGCAGCTCTGCCACCAATAGTGGCAAATGATTTATTGTGTCCAGTCTATCAATCATTTCTCATCTCATATCAACATATCTTAATATCTATGCAATGATTTGTTATTTTCATATTAGAAGAAAAGGGATACTGGAGTTTTGTTATGCTCGTTACATAGTTGTGCATATTGAAGTAGTGTTGTTTGGAAGACAGATCAAACTTCCCATTTTTACACTTCACATTAAGTAAATCACAGAGTAGCAGTATCATTCCATAATATATCTCTGCTGCTTATCAAAATACACAGCAGGATTTATCCTTTGCAAGGAAACGAGCTGTTTCTGTATATGCCAAAGAGTAACTCGTTGTTCAAACTACATCAGTTATCTGCATTGCCTCCAGCATATGGTTGACATTACAACGCACTTTGTATGAAATTAAATCCAAAAAAATGACTTTCAGCAAATGATTTTCAGTCCAATAATTCAAATGTTGCAGTTAAAGAACAAGTGCAGGTCTCCTGTCTGTATTGATGCAATAATACTTAACTGCCTGAGGTTTTTTTGTGTGTTAATTATTTGACACACATGATAATACACACACATGTATCAGTCTAAACTAACATGATATCAACAAAGACTCTCTGGACATGACAGCAGGCACAAGATGCACAAGTTCCTCAGAGACCTAGGGCAGTAGTCTTTGCATGCTAAATGCTAAATGTTAAATATGTTGGTAAGATGAGGGTTGAATAAACAGAAATACAAACTTAGAGTGAACTTACAATGCCAGATGCATGTTTGGGTTTAACACTGTAGGAAGCCTTCTCCTTGGCCTGCCGGAAACACTCTTCTGCTGCTTTTAACCTGGAGATATAAAAAAAATATTTCATGCACTTAATATGAACACTACAATACAACTAACCAAAAAGTACGAATAACAACCAAGGTCGATGTCATAGGGTAATCCATTTGGCAGCTCTTTGCATTTAGGGCATTTCAGGTTTTGCTTATTTGATTCCTGACAAAGATTGTTGCTCCTTCTACTCTCTGACAGCACTGGGCAGCTCCACCTGGCTGCTCCACCTGCGCTGTGTGATGGAGAGACACAACAGCTCCTTCCTTCCTGCTGCTGTCAGAGTCTAGAACCAGCACAGCTCCCAGCCAACCACACACCAAAAAACACATTTCACACTTATTTTTGGTCCAACATTAACTCATTCAAACTTGTGCAATATAAACATTTTGTACATTTAAAAACTCTGCAAATCCATTTTTCTTCATATAGAAAAATCGATGAAATATCAGTATCCAAAGTGTTTGAAGTCCAGTGTGAAGTTTCCTCAGTCTGTAATGGTTTGTGGTGTCATGTCATCTGCTGATGTTGGTCCACTGTGTTTTATCAAGTCTAAAGTCAACTCAGTGTCTACCAGGACACTTTTAGAGAACTTCATGCTTCCATCTGCTGACAAGCTTTATGGAGATGCTGATTTCGTTTTCCAGAAGAACGTAGCACTTGATCACAGAGCCAAAACTACCACCAATGGTTTTCTGACCATCATATTACTGTGCTTAACTGGTCAACTAACTCACCTGCCCTGAACCCTACAAGGAGTATTGTAACAAGGAAGCTGAGAAACACATGACCGAAAAATACAGACAAGCTGAAGGCTGCTATTGAAACAACCTGGACTTCAGGCTGATCACCTCCATGCCAGTCTGCACTGATGCAGTAGTTCATGGCAAAGGAGCCCCGACCAAGTTGTGAGCATATAAATGGAAATAATTTTCATAAGTTAGACATTTCTGTCTTGTATATCCTGTTTTTGATTGATTTTATGAAATATTCCAGGAATTTAAGATACTGGATATTCTGTTTGTCCTTAGGTGTAAACTATAATCATCACAACTAAAATAAACAAACAAACAAAAAGGTTTGGAATATTTCACTTGACATATAATAAACAGAAAATATCTGACAGTTCACCTTTTTGAGTTAAAGTACAAAAAAAAAAAAAAAAAAACCGTCATCATGCTGTTCTGATTTTTTGACATGCACTAGTACATACAGGGGCTGGTTGGGTGATGAGACAGAACTAAAAACCACTAGGATAGAGCAGATCGCCACATGATGAAAAGCAAAGGAAGGAAAACAACCAAAGGCACACAAGAAAAATGATATTTTTGTCATAAAGAAGTTGGGATAACAGTAAAGAAAGAATTACGTAAGAAAAGAAAAAAGGAGAGAAAGGCAGCTGTAGAGCTCAATGTGTCATGTACCTCTCCTTGAGAATGGCCTTGTTCTCTTTCTTCCACTGTTCCTTGAAGTCAGAAGAGAACTCATGCCAGATGCAGAAGAATGTGTTGAGTGAAACCTCCTTCTCGCCTGACTTGGCCTTCACTGAAAAGAACACTGTAAGCTCCAGGAACCTGACAGAACAAATTGTCAGATTAACGATGAGTTTTCGCCAGAGCAGATAACATGTGACACAGGGAATGAAACAAACTGTGAAACTGTAGAGCTGATCTTCACAATAAGTGTCACACGTCTATGAGCTGTTCCATCAAAAAGACATTTCCTCTCTAAACCATGTATTTATTATTCAAAAATATTTTTAAAGCCTTTTACAGCATTATTTTTTAGTCTACCCTCTCTTGTTAATCATTCTCAGAGGCCCTCGTTTATCTTGTGGCCTCTTGGTGAGGATCTACCTCCATGCTGGGAACAACTGGACAGCATGTAAAGTAGGACCAACTCATCCAGCTATAAGAGGAAACACTCATCATACTTTTATGTCAAAATACAAAGACAGTCACATTCCAGATGTCTTTATGTATGAATGAATGTAATTTCTTTTTTCACTGGTGCATAAAAATTTCACTCAGACACATTTTTTACACATATTTTACTCGACATATTTACTATTTATTATTGTCATTTGTCTTTCTGTATACACAGAAAATAAGGCTGTGTTGTACTGCATTTTATTTTATTTATATTTCATCAGAACTCGTCCTTTTGAGTGCGTCCGAACTGTCTTAATACAATATTTTCACATCCACAGAGTGACAGTAAAAACTCACCTGGTAACTTTCACTGTTACACACAGTCCAGCTTTTCTATGAAATCAGCTGATTGTGGACCCACATTGCTATTCCAGATTTTACTGTTATGATTATATAATTAAAGGTAACAAAGATGGTCCTCATTTATTCAATACCTGCGGTGGATGTGGTCATGTCATAGACAACACTCAGCCTGTTATCAATCTAAGCTTTAGATTATTAACAGGCTGTTTAAACCAATCAGGACCCAGGTCTTTGACATTACTTTATCACAGCAGTGACTGGAAGTTAAAAGACAACAGGAAGTGGAACACATTAAAAAAAAGGTGTAGATGAATAATCAGAAATCCTGGGTTACAGTCCTGTTGTCTTAGTTGTCATAAACACTATGGTTTAATCATATCATACCTCCTACACATAAGGCATACGAGCCAGTTCATGAGTAAAGTGTGGTGACCACAGTGAAATGTAAAGTACTCCACTCTCCTTAGTGGGTGTCGTGTGGGGATGTTAAACAGCAGAAACGAAACAGATAAAGGAGGTAGTTCTTACAGTTTGTGAGTGCTGCTGAGTTGAGCATCCAGAGTCTCCAGCTCACTTTTAGCTAAGAAAGAAAGAAAACAAAGGATCAAACATGAGAAAGTACTTAAGTTTGCTGTCAGTAAGCCATTCATTCTGGTGAAAGTTATATGATACCAAGAAATGTTGTCTCTCCTGGTGTCCCTCTGTGCTTTCCCCTGAGCCTGGCTTTCATACAGTAGACCAGTGTTACTCAACTTAGAACCCTTAATGTTGTATGTTGACACTCAACTCACTTCCAATTAATTCAAACTGGGAATGCTTTTACATTTAGTAAATGTTATGTTTTGTCACTGGCCTGTTATTCTGTTCAATTTTTATTGTTTATTTCATCTGATTATTTTATTATTGTTTATTTCTTGCCATCCATCTTGCCATTTTCCAACAGTGGTAAGTTCAGTGTCCCTGCCATAGAAACCGAGATGATATTGCTCAAAAGATGAAGCGTTTTCCAAACTAGAGACCAACAAAGTACAGACTTTCAAAACTGCAGTCTATGAGGAACATGCTTTTGCTGCAGCCCAAGATATATATTTATTTTTATTGCAGAACTGTTTATTCTGTCAATCCATGAGCAGAAAGGCAGACTTGCTGCACCTTATCCAGCGATCCCAATAGATGTGCGGTTTTAATCAGTTACCTTGTGCTAAGAAGCTTTCCATCATGTCTTTGAAAGGCTGCAAGTTTTCCTCATCTGACATCTTGCACACCTTTTCGACTTCTGATGTACACGCTGATCAAATAAAGAAGAAAACAATATAGTCAGGTTAAAATTCACAGTTGCATGAATGCAAAATACAAGGAGGCATGGATGCCCTGATGCTGTGGAAGTATGGTGCAAACAAAGAAAAGAAAAATGCAATAATTGTTGCATTTATAAAACATGTGTCATATAAAACTTTTAATTTATATTTTCACTGTACATTTCCCCAAACAAACATTTTAGTTTCATTCTGCTGTAGGAGACATTAATGCTTGTCTCATATCTTCTGTGCTGAGTGCTCGTGGACAGAGTGCATGCTAGAATTTTCAGAAGCTTTGTATATCTAAGATGTATTTGACAATGAATTGCTTGAATCATGATATGAATAAGGCAAGGTTTAGGTTAAGGTGAAGTTTAGGTTAAGATTCAGGTTTAGGTTTAGGTTAGGGTTGGGCCCTAACCTTAAGTGTGTGTTACCTCTCAGGTCCTTCCTGAGTCGAAGCAGGTCTTTTTGAAAATCTTCAAACTTCATCTGTGAGGCCTGGAACAGATCATGAGGCTCTGGGAGAGGAAACACACACGTCTCCTTGCCAGCATCCTGGTGATTGACACACAGACACACACATAGACACACACATACACAAATCAGTACAAAACAGGAAGTAAAATTGACCATAACTTTTACAATCACTAGTTACAGTTTGGGAGGAGGCTTACCTCTTCGAAGTGCCTGAGGTAGTATGCAACGATATAAGACAGAAGACTTTTCACAGAGTCCTGCATGTTTTGAGAGAAAAAGTAAGTTTACAGTCATACAGGGTTAAAGTGTCACCCACAATGGAGAGTAAAGGTTTGCGTTGCTGTGTGCTAATTCCATTTTGAAGATTTTTGAGGTAAAATAGAACAAAATGAGACGTTAAATGGTAATCAAGTGTTACTCTTTATCTAATTAAATAAAATTGATTAATAAAATGAAACAAAATACTTTTTCAAAAAAAATAAAAAATTTATTAAATCTAATTAAATTAGATTAATTAGATTTTCTGTCATTTGTAGGGGTACATACTTGTTGAAACATTATGTTCTGAGCACTGTTCCACTGTAACAAAACGCAATCTTTCAGTCTGTTTTTGTAAAAAGGGTGTTGGATGTCAAGGGGATAACATGAAGCATGGAGAAAATGATGCAGCAACTTCAAAGGATTTAAAAATATATATTTGGGTAAAATGTCTGCTCTACAATATTCAGATAGCTTTGCAATTGACAAGAGCATAATTCACTAGAGTTGGGGAATCATAACAAAAGGGCACAGCTTACTTTATACAGCTAAGTTGAAGACAGTTAGTCATTTTTTTGTGTACATATTTGCATTGAGTAAGATTAGTGTACAACTCCCTGTCTTAGTATAGAAATCATCCTATACTGGATATTTCAATGTATATGGAAGTGCAACATTTTGGAAAGCTCTCGCTAAGCTATGCCACTGTATAACGTCACATAAATATATTAACTTCAAAAAACTAAAATATCAGCAGCAGGACCAAAAGCCCTTAGTTTCACCACAAAGAACAACATTTCAGCATATTTCAGTTTGTTTCCGCATCTTCCTCTTTACTCACACTGCTCTTGACATCTTTGAGTTTGGGAAGGATGTCGAGGGTGAAGCCATCAGCTTGGCCTCTGGTTCGATTACCACCATTCATGAAGTTACCGAAGGCCAAAACCAGACCTAGGACCGTCTTTACTGTCTCACTGTCCTGTAATGCCTGCAGAAGATAGCAAAGCTTTTCTTTAAAGAAATCTAAGATTGAGAGGATGCAGCACATAACAATGTGATCAGGGAATTGGAGAGAGAGGACATAAATGGGATAAATGGCAGCTGGTGCTTACTCGACTTCCTCCAAAATACCATACAAATCAATATCTAATATAATTCTTTCGTCCTGATTGTCTGTACTATAAATGTATTATATTACTCTATTCTGTACAAACATCTATTTTAAGTGTGTCCATCCGGAAAGATAGAAGCCTCTTGTGTTGCTCTTCCAGTGGTTACTGAGGGAGTAACTTTTTCTTTCTACTAATAGAGGATCGAAGAACACAAGGATGTACATGCTGTGAGGATTGTTAAGAGCCATGAGGCTACTGTGACTTGTAATACTGGTATAGATACAGTTGTGTAAAAAAATTTTACATAACTTATGAAGACCATGAATATCATAGCAGTCTTGAGTTTATTGTGAATCATGAATTAACAGACAAGTATGTGCATATGTGCCTGTGTGCTTCTTCCCAAATAGTGTTCTCTAAAGAGACCCACAGAGGTCCTCACAGACTACTGTTTGTTCTTGGCTGGTTCATTAGTCGCAAGAAGTGATATTTGAGTGGAAAAATCAATCTGCCAAACATATTCATCATTAATGTATTGATCAGCAGGAGGCAGGCTGATTAGACTTTTCACCATCAACAACGAAATAGTAAAATCCTACATACACTAAAACTATTTGTGCATTACTAGCCTCCACAGTAAAAAAAAAAAAAAAAAAGTCCATGTAATGTTTTCACACAAAATAGAATGCACAAAAGTTATCAAAATGTTAAATTCCCTGAAATGGAATGAGTAAATTTGTTAACTTTCTATCTCTGGAATACATGCTTTTAAATTGCTCTGCTTTATATACATAATAATAACACCTCTGGTTGTATCTAAAAGGCTGTTGGACAGAATGTTTAAACATCCTCATTAACCTGGACTAGTGGGTATTTTGTCTACAGTAGAGACCACCATACAGTAATGTGACAGATACCAAAGCAGTGTCTGTTGGGAAGACTTGTCAGTGCATAGACAAAGTTATTGATTGTGACAAATGACATACAACATCTCTGTCACTCCTGCTGTTGATTTCAAAGGAGTCCAGACTGAACCCATCACAATGGTGTTATTATTCCTATACTGAATACCCACACATATGTCCTGTTTACACCAAGCATATATAAAAATGACTGTGACTTTTACAACAAAACATTTTAACCACCAGAAAAAA
>NW_007577853.1:35923-41237 GCF_000690725.1 Stegastes partitus | reverse complement strand
TCTCAGTGTCTCCCTCTGGAGGATCTCTGGTTGGCTTCTATATATGGGGCTCTATCTAGTACATTCATCTACTAGAGGGCATCCCTGCCAATTGACCCTGTTTGGTAGACCCTGAATTCTTGAACTGATTTGGTGTCTTGTAAGTCCATGTGGGCTGGCCACCCTGCTCATTAGTGTTTAAGTGGTGAAGGAATCACTCACTGTTCAGGTTTGTCCAGAGGCTTGGCATTCTCCTTGTCTTTCGAAGATTTTATGTGCTTTTCAATCTTGTCCAGCTCCTCCTGTTGCACCCTCTGTGGAAAATACACAAGAGACTGACTCCACTTGCTTCATCATTCATACATTCTAATACAACGGCAGAAAATATACAAACCATACAGTTATTGGCAGCACACAATACCAGTAGTCGTGGAACAATAAACTGATTCTGGAAAGCAGGATTGAGAGTAGGTGGGCTATTCTGGTACAAGAACAAGTTCTCCAATCTGAATAACTATATAGGTCCCCTTACTATCCCTTTGAACCCTCACGTCCTGAATTTGTGTCCGCACTGGCAGGAGGAACTAGAGCACATACAGTGTTTTGCCGCTGTTTAGTTAGCTTTAGGCATAGAAACAACTTAGTTAGGTTTAGGGAAACGTGTTGGAATAGAAGACACTATTCATCATGGTTACGATAAAAAATGTGCAGTGAAGGTAAGAGAACACTGAAACAGTTTGAACAGTTTACAACAGGACACAAAAAGCAGTCTCTTGTGAAAAGTCCAATGTTCTGTCAATCCATCCATCCACTCTAACCTCCTCCCAGTGCAGACTCTGTGGCTTTATAACTACACATCCTCACTTCCTGTATAATCACTACAGTCACTAGAAGTCACTGTTGTCAAAACATAGCTGTGTATGGCAATAAGCTGTAAATATATATATATTTATTTATTTATTTTTTTTTTTTTTAAGAGGATGATCTCTAAAATAAAGTAAACTAAACTCAACAAACCCTCCTGTTGATACTATATACCATCAGGAAGTGATGCAAAGACAGCATGTAAAACAAAACCTGCCAGCAACAAAGCATCCAAATACCCAAACTTCCTTTTCTGCTAGTGTACACAAGCATAGACCTGATGTCAAAGCTGGATTACTATTGCATAACAACAGAAACTGACTGTTGAGAGTGTGTGATGCTCACATTTTCATAAAGCGCCTGCAGGGTCTCCAGGTCAACTATGCTGTTGTCCAAGTTTAGGACAGCTGAGACAAAGAGAAAAAGAGGTCATGGGTCACAATTCACCAGTCTCTAGTCACTCAAGTTCTTTGTCCTGTAATGTTGTCTCCAGGAAAAAAAGACAGAAACATCTACAAGGAGACCAGAACAGGATAAATTCAAGAAAACCAAAGCAAAACAGAGAACAGGGGTGTGAAGGTTCATTGAGTTTAGCATGTAACTCATTCTCAGAAACACGACTCAGTTTGAATAGGCTTTATATAGGCACAATATTGGCATTGTGCTGAGGGCAGAATATAATAAGAAAAATGAACAATAAATAAGAACAAATAATAATCATAGTTGTTCTTGTTTGCTTCCCCCAACATTTTCCCCATCTGTACTGCTGTACTAGACCAATCAACAATGTTCAGTGCTGCAAACTATAGCCTGAATCATGAGAAAGTACTACCTCCAAACAGAAACTCCTTGGGAAGTAAAACTATCTACACAAAGTTCTTTACAATGCTGGTTTCTCTGGTGGATAGATAGGTTGAGTGCAGTTAGTTACTTCACTTCAATAGGGAAACACAATCAGACACTGATTATATGGATCACAAGCCAAATGGTTGACAACTGCTGATTTAACCATGAGCACTGAATTTTTTCAATAAAAAATGTAGTTTAAAGTAACTAGTTGCAACAACTGTCACATCAGTCTAATGGATATAAGGCCAAAGATGTAAATTTTGCCATCTACCCAGGTCTGCAAGAATCTGCACCGACTCCTCGTTGCAGCCTCACCTTGGTGTCCTACTGCATGTGTACGGGACGGAACTAAAAGATAGTATAATAACAACCACTACACATCTGTGGTGTCCACAGTTAACTGTGCAAGTTAAACTACTTACTTCCCACAACAATCAAATGACCATAAGTCAGTACAAGTAAAGATGTTTATCAGATACTTGTTTAGGACAAGCTATACAAAGACCCTGCGTATCCTGTGTAGCATGCAGTTTTGCAAGAAAAAGAACTAATATATCTTTTAAAATTCAACATTTTTTAATCTAGATGGTTGAAAAAGTCTCTAAGAATATGGTTGCCTGGGTTTTTTTTTTTTTTTTTTTTTTAAATCTAGCTGTATAATGACGTTATCATTTGAATTAAAAACACCAAATAAAGTGAAGAACTCACCATTCTGGATATCTTTCATGTCAAGGTGCAGAGAGGACATGAGGATTCCTACAGCCTGAGAACGCTTGTTGTTTAGGAGCTTCACAACCTAAAAGCAACAAGAATAAACAATCATTTTCATCATTTTAAATTATCCATGCAGTTACACATCCATGTTTGCTTGGCTTTTTGAGCACTTAGTGAACTTTAGCACCAAGTTGGAGCTTTCTGAAAATCTTAACTTTCCCCAGCTGCAATAATGGGAAATTGGCAATTATAGTAACTTCAATATGACATAAACAAAGTATTAACCCCAGGAGTCCTTGACTATTTTCAGGGTCATTTCATTACGTTTACTTTTAAGCTCCTTTCGTGTACATGATCAGGGCTAGCCATACATGCTGTATCTGTCCGCGTGGAGTTTGCATGTTCTCCCCGTGCAGCATGGGTTCTCTCCAAGTTCTCCGGCTTCCTCCCACATAGTCCAAAAACATGTTGAGTTAAAGTGGTGATTCTAAATTGTCTGTAGGTGTGAATGTGAGTGTGCTTGGTTGTCTGTCTCTAAGTGTAACCCTGTGATAGACTGGCGACCTGTCCAGGGTGTCCCCTGCCTTCACCCTAAGTCAGCTGGGATAGGCTCCAGCTCCCTGCAACCCCAGTGAGGATTAAGCGGTGTATAGATAATGGATGGATGAATGATTGTGGGATACTGTACAACTTAGAAATTGGGAACGTGGGCTTAGTGCCTTGTTGAAATAAATGTTATTATTTAATTCACTGAAGTCTTCATATATATTAATCAGCTAACAGTTTGTCTGGCAAACCAGACAAATGTTTGCCTCCACCCCTAAATAAGCAGCCCCCAAAGGCTACTCTGCCTCAGGCCCCCCAGAGCCCAGGACTGCAACTGGAGCTGTAATTCTTATCGGTGACAGAACAACTAGTGGGATTTCTTGATGATTTGGAAACAATGCTAAAAACCCAGGGGCAACTGTGAGTGATGAACTTAGCTATAGCAAATTTCTGGATTTTGAGGATATCTTGACTGACTTTGCCCTTCTGAAAGAGCTTACTGATACCAGTTGTAAATGATTTCTTGCCCGTGTCTGGATTAAATATACTGAAGCATAAGGTAGCACTATTAGTAGCTATATAATTATTATAATACTATTATTTTGCTTCCTTCTAGTATGTAGCTTACAGGATATAATAGACACTATAACGTACAAACCTGTTTGGCCTTGGACTTGGTTATGGTGTCAGACAGGGGCTGCTTTTTTATCTTCACAGCTGTTTTGGAAAACAACTCCACAAACTCCTCAAAGTCCACTTCAGGTTCTTCAATTGTGTCCCATACCAATGAAGAAGAAGAAGAAGAAGAAGCCTCCCTGAAAAACACAAAACAGCAATTCAATAAAGTTTTATTTTTATAGTGCTAATTCATATCATAAGTGATCTCATGAAACTAGAAGTTACATAAAACATGAAACAATAATAGTTCATAAAGAAGAAACCCAACAAATCCAAGGAATTCTTTTGAGCCAGCTCTTGGCAGCAGTGGGGGAAAAACTCTCTTTTTAAAAGGAGGAAATGTCTGGTAGAGCCAGACTCAGGCAGGGGCTCAGCCATCTGCCTCGGCCAGTTGGGGTGAAAGGAGAATTTAAAAAAAGAAAGCAGAAAGAAACAGGCAGACAACAAGCACAAGAAGAAAACACTGGGGAGCTCAGTGAGGCCCATAAAAACACCACTGAAGATGGTGCCTAAAAAACTGCAGTTTTGCAAAGATTTCTATAACGTGTGCATACATGTGTGGAGGTTTCGCTGGACTTACTATGTGCTCACCATCTTGAACAAGTAAAGCAAAATAAACTGCACAGATTCATACCACCGCACACTAGGTGCCATCAGCAGAAACTGCCATTCCATACAATGATGTCGAGGTTGTTGTGCAAGTCACTCATTTCTACCCATAGCTATGTTTCATTGCTAAGGGACCTCTAGAGGTCATTTGAAACCACATTGGTTATTTCAGGAAAGATCCCCAAATCACATATATTTACGCTCAACTGGTAGCAACTTCTACTGGCTGTAGTAATTAAGATGAACCAAAGGAGGAAGTCAGAAAGTGTTTTAGAGCCACGGCCTCAAGTCTGTGTACGGAGGAAATCAGAGAGGATGGATGAGTCAACAAAACATTGGACTTTAAACCAGGAGACTGCTGTTTGTTTCCTGTTTCAAACCTATAGACAATGTTGCTTCTTTTGACCATGCTCACCAAACTTTAACTGTTATTGTAACCATGATCACAACTGCACACCAATCATAATGGAGTACTTATTTTAAACCAAACAACTGATCATTCTCTAAACCTATTTAAGTTGCTATTGTTCCAACAACAGAGCCTCGTTCAGATGGTATCAAAAGGTAGGGACAAACCACCCGCATGGTTATTTTGGGCAGACAGATTCATTATATTAATGTTGAGTGCCCTACAAGTTGCCATCACTGAATCTGGAAAGTCAGTGTTGCTCTGTTCCTTAAAAACTGCCCAGAGTTTGACCTGTTTTACTCCTGGAACTCGCATATCAAGGACATCACAGAGCAACCTTTTTGAAGCACACCAGATCTGTGGTCTGGATTTATCTAACAACTAAGGTAAATAGTTTTTCTTTCTTACAAAATACAGACACAGGTGCACAATAGTGGCGTTTGTAAGCATTGTTGCTTTACATTAATTTTACATTAGAAAAGCACTGAACATGTAGAGGGAGCGTTTGCCATTATTGTATAAAAATTAATAAAAACAAATCGGCCATACTATTGAACTGGGTATATTTTCATCAACATGAATAACACAGTAGTTTGTTTTGACCCAGTCCTATCTATACACAGTCCTTTTGCAGAAATACCTGCTAGAGCACCACATGTTGATTAA
>NW_007577853.1:5064-35273 GCF_000690725.1 Stegastes partitus | reverse complement strand
GGGGTGGTTGGAGAAGACCACCAGGGAGTGGAGGTGGAGGTGGAGGACATGCTGAACCCGGTGGGAGAGGAGGTGGAGGTGGAGGTGGAGGAACTGCTGAGCCAGGTGGAAGAGGAGGTGGGGGGGGAGGAGCTGGCATTGAGCCTCCAGGTAAGGGTGGAGGAGGAGGAGGAGGAGGAGGTGCCACCGTCTGCCCTGAATGAGGAGGCACTGCTCCTCCTGGAAGGGTGGGTGGAGGAGGAGGCTGCAGCCTACATGAACACTGGAATCCATCCTGCCTGGCTGAGGGCTGCAGGGGGCCACTTCCTCCACCTGGCTCACTACAAGGCACTTTGAACTTAAAGCTTTCATCCATGGGTGAGGTCTGCACCGACTTGGCCTCCAGGCAGCCTAAAGACGGAGCTGCTTCTGTTTGCAGGTGAGCATCACACACCACCTTCAGCAGGCCGTCCTCTCCTCCACACTCCCTGTCTGTGGTGACGGTGGAGGGTTTCATGCTGTCCTTGTCCAGCAGAGGAGGCTGTCGCTCCAGCTCAGCAATCTTTGTCCTGAGGTCTTCTATCGTTTGTTCCAGCTGCTGGATAACATTCACATGTTTTTCCTTCAGTTTTGTTGCAGGAAGGACAGATTCCTCCTGCAAGAAAGAGAGAACTATGAGGTATGGCAAAAATCACAGAAAAGAACCACATCCTAAGAAAGACACTTGTTCTTCAGTCTGTTGTTATTGACAAAGCACATTCTGTAGCTTTTGTCAGAATTAAATGCTGGTAATGTGGTGTCAAACAAAACCACCGAAGATGCATAAATAAGATATAGAAACATATTGGATTGTTATTTAAATAACTCAAATCTATTGCAGTGAAGTACTAAAGTCACTTTGGTGAAATTAAAAAGATTTTGATAAACACTTTATATAATGTCTCTATATATAAAGAATAAAACAGTCATTTTGATTAAAAACTAAAAAACAATATAAATAGAATTACTGATGACAACATGAGAACAAAGGGTTATAATTTGATATGAAACCTGACAACAACAACAACAACAACAACAACAACAAAAAAAACCTTGGTTTAGACAAATTTGTGACACATTTTGCCCTCAGTCATGTCTCCCAGGAGGCACCACATAAACATTTTCTGCAAAATTTTAAATGGGTGATTTTTTTTTTTGCTACAAAAGTTTCCTCAGTAATGTGTCAGTGCTGGTTTACGTGTGTTGCTCTGTGGTCATTAGTTAAGGTTTTACATAATCAGGACAGACTGAAAAAAGAAGGTTTACATCTTTAGGAGACACTGTCCCAAAAAGTGTACTTAAAATATCTTCAGGTCATTGTTACAGCCTAAACCAATGTAGCTATTTTTAAACGAAACCACTTAGCAGAAGATCATAATGTGTCCTTTAATCAATGGCGTTTCTTCTCAGACAGTGCACAGGTCAGACTCCTGTTAAAGTGCTCTCAGGTATTTTTGGAGTACATTGTGCTGGACTGCTCTCTGTAAGTCAGAGTGCGTGGCTCTCAAGCCATCTTTGGTACTATCAAACTTCACATTTCATGCTATGGAGTGCTTATGTTTTTAAACTAAAACTTTCCTTCTGAACTTCGTTAGGATTTTTCATACTGTACTTATTAATTGTTTTATTATATATGTTGTAGCGTAATGGCTGGACAACTGTTTGTGCAACAGTGTGTGAATCAGTGATGATGTCATCCGTGTCATAATCTGTTTCTTAACCAATATTTGGCTCTAAAATAATTCCAGTCTCAGATTCTAACTAAAGGAGAGAAAATGAACATGACTGACCTCTTGGTTATCCTTCGGTTGTTGCCTCAAAGCCATGATGCCTACATGATGTTCTAGACAAACAGAGAGGAACACCAGAGCACAACAAAGAAACACATTTTAGAAAGCTCATAGAACTCCGATAGGGGTTCTCCAAATATAACTAAGAAACGGTATTTTTTGATACAAGCATATAACATTGTTTTCAGTCACTTCAGACATCACATGTTCAGTTCAATGCATTGTCCTACTACTTCCTGGAAGGGATGCTTGAAGGTAAACTCAGGGGCAGTTTCTATAAATGTACATGTACTCACACTCAGTCCAGCTTGTGACATTGATCTTTAAGGACAAACAGCTTCCACAATGATCATGACAATAAATTTGCCACTTAACTCTCACTCATGTAACTACATCAGATGACCATAAAAGATATGTGAAGGCATGAAAAATTCCCCCACTGGAAAAATCCCTCTATCCCAATAGATCTATGTGTATATGATCACATTGAGAAACATGTTGTAATTCCAGAACAATTTTCTACCTGGATTAGACTACCTGGCAATATTCTTGTTTCTGTGGTTGTCATACCTGCTCAATCAAAAGTTCAACAAAAAATACTTTCTTTTCATCCTCGTGACCAAGTATTTCATATTAAACATATTCTATGGGGTTTTTTTTGTTTGTTGTTTTTTTTAATAAATACATATGGATCAGAAAATATCACTAGTTTACTTCTGCATTATCATTTTTTTGTTAATGTGTGCAATGGATGGGTGAAAAATAGCAGCGAAAAGTTTGAGCTCTAATAGTTCCTGAGATAACCTCAAATTTCAATGTTTGATAGAGTGCTGCAAGTGGATCAACACACATAAGAACATTTTTAAAAATCTCAAAAAATATTTGATATAGCAGGATAAAATTTCAGCTATATTTACAAATAGTCATATTTTATGTTACAACATTTAAAGAAAATCAGAGATGGTTGAGCAGATATTTTTCAAAAAATTTGACCCATTGGTGACATGCATAAGTATGAATTAAAGTAGTGGAGCTGATAGACCAAAGGGCTCAATATCAATAACTCTCAATAATGCACGGTAAAGTTACCCTTTTTATACCTCTAACCAAGCAACATTTCAACAACTGTCAGCTGTATATTCAGCAGCAACATTACTTTTTACTCACCAAACATTGTACATGGCTGAGCCAATAAGGTGCAAGCTGTTTATTAAAACTGCGTCAAAAATGTGATATAATAGCAGTAAAATAATGTAACAACAGGCACTGGTGTGTTAACCTACAACAGTTGGTTACATCAAAAAATTTATATTTGAAAACTCCCAATTATTTTCAGCATGTTAACAAACATGCATCACATCTTTTCATGCTTTTCCAGGCTTAGCATGATAGCAAGATTTATGATTCTGATGTGGCTGATAGATAGATACAACTTTATTGATCCCTTTGGTATGAACCTCAGGGAAATTGTTGAATATGAATATTGAATATGAATTGATATGATGGATTCATGTACTGAATGCCTTCTTGGCAATATGATCCAAATTGTATTTAATTTAAGGGATAACTCTGTAAACAAGGTATTCACAAATTTGGCTAAAGCAGACTGGACGTTCGCAATTTTTTGTTTTTAGGCCTCACATCTCAAACTACTGAGAGATAGCAGCTCATTGAGAATGCAGCTACATGAGTTCTACCCAGAACAAAAGGTAAAACATCAGACCACATCACACCGGCGCTCCTTAAAGCTGCCAGTGCTTTGAGAATGCAGTATGAGAATATTCTTCAGGTACATAGACAGTGTACTGTTCAAACCCCTTCACTTTTTGTGTATTTCTTTGAAATTTACTTTATTTTTTGTAGATTAAATGGACACAATTGCCATGAAGCAACATATATTGACAGGTTATAGTCGTATATATATTTTTGTTTTAGATTTTGTTTGTAAATTTATCAAAAACTGAAATCTCCCATTTGCAAAAGTATTCAGAATCTTAATTCTGTTCTTTGAAGAGCCCTCTTTGGCAGCTGTCACAGGTTTGACTTGTCTCTGCTCTACAGTGTCTCAGGTTTTGTACATCTAGATTCGGGAAGGTTGTTCCATTCTTCCTGCATATCCTCCTAAATTCTGTCAGGAAGTGTCTGTGACCTGCAATCCTCCAATTTCCCCACTGATGCGAAGCAGGTTATATCTATAGTGCATTCATCTTTTTCTACATTCTGACTGGTTTACCTGTGCCTGGTGCAGAGACAGACCCCCATAGCATGTTGCTGCATGCAGCAGGTTTAACTGTATAGAGATACCACAGAGAGGCTAAGAGAGACTACTGTATGAATGACATTAGCAGGTAATGACAAGTGCCTGGTATGCAGCAGACATGGGGCTTGGAGTTCTGTTCTGAGTTCTAATTTTGTCTCATCAGACTAGGAAATCACTGTTTTTTAATCTCTGGGTGTCTTAAAGTACCCAGGAAGGTAGTATATTGAATAACTGCACCACTTTCTCCCCTCCGACAGAAACTCACAGGGAGATTGACAAGCAGATATTAACATTGATCCATAATGTCTCCCCCTGCACACCTCACCCCCACGAACACGTCTTTTTATCCATTCTATTATCCTAAACCCCACCTACCATCTGTCCTGCCAAATGTAGGCAGATGGGATAAGTTAAGCAAACAGAATGCACTTCACTGCAGTTTGGAGTCCAGCAAAAGGTATGAATACTTTGGTAAATCAATTTTTGATTTTTCAGCAGAAATTTACAAAAAATCTACTTTTTTCATTTCGTTATTATAAGTTATTGAGTGTAAAATGACGAGGAAAATATTTATTTTAACCATTTAAAATTGAATCCATCATAAAGTATGCAAAAAAACTCAAATCCACTCAAACATTTTTCACAATTTTCAAACATGTGTCAGGACACAGATGTCATCAGCCTGAACTGCTTCTATCAACAAATTAGCGTATAGTGATTAATACTTGTAAATGCAGTACTGTGTATATTCTGTGTTTGCTGTGGTGCTTTGTGCTTATTAATAAACCAAACAGGGCAGACAGCCAACCCTTTAACACAGGACTGTTGTTTACTGAGTGCTCATTGCTATATGTTGTACAGTATTTCAACAGATATTTTGCCACACTGAGGAGGAACCGAGCAGAAAAAATTCCAGCACAACAATCAACATAACCACATACAACAACACACAGTACCAGAAATTGGAACAGTGCAATTTCAGGGGGATGTTTAAATACTTTGGGGATTTCTTCAAATGTGAATCTAAGCTATTGGCTGAACTTGAATCATTTGTATTTGAATTAAAATCCCTCCGTTTGTGCTGCAAATCAGTACACATCAGAAAGAAAGCAGTATTTCCTGCCTGTCTCCAGATATGTTCAGGAAACACTGAAGTCAAAATCTAAATCCATCACATTGCTGATTGCTGACAAATTTCTGCTCATAGACCCATGTGCAAGTGGGTGCAACATAAAGCCAGTCAAAAATGTTGTCAGTGGATAAAGATTCTGCAGAAATTCAAAGTCTTAGGACCACCACTTCTTACCTGCCTCTGTGGATTTGGGTACAGTCCTGGTGTCGACACCTGGCCTTGTTGGAGGCCACGGCCCCTTGATCTGACTGGGAAGTTTCCCTTCAAGTGGCTCCAGGGAGTGTGGTGGCTGGTTGACAGCTGCCCATGTATACAACTGGTCATGCTGGAGACACAAAACCCTATTAGAATGGTTTCCTTGTCATGCCAGTCGCACATTCCGACCATCATCAATAACATGTACAAATTGTACATTTTGCAGAGCTGTGTGATTCAAATCTTTAGAGCCAAGTCGAGGTTATAATTCAAGCCTTTGAGGTGCAACTTGCAAATCAAAAAAGCAAGTTTTTCCTGCCGACAATGTTTGTGTCTGGAACATTAAAGTGTTTCTGTAAATCAATGTTCTTGGTTGGAACCTAACACAACTCTGCTGTTTCACAAAGTAAACAACACTCGGCCTGCCTCCATTATAGCCCCATGCAAGAAATCTCAGTGTCATCTTATATTCTGGTTTAAAATGTTATAAATCAACTGCGTCATTCAGTCCTGTTTTACCTGCAACTGGCTCAAAGTGCAGCACAGAGACTCCTCACTGGCATCAAGCACAGTGGCCACATCTCACATTTCACCCCATATTCCACCTCCAGATCGTTCTGACCAATCACTGCTCTCCAGCCCACACACAAACTTTAAAACATAAAGTGATAGAGAGAGATTGTGCTTCACTCTCTTGAATATAATATAATCTCCTGCACTAAGTTCATCCAGCCTCCTTGATGCCTTGCTACAATGCCTACACAGGTATGGAACCTTGTGACAAACCAATACTGACGAAAACATAGATCAAAACTAATGGATGCCCCTGTGAAGAACATGTGCTCTAAAACATCTGCAGATCTCTCTGCAAGTAACTGACCATTAAAGGTTACATAAGGCACTACACTGTTTAACTACACTGAAAAAGACTGCTTGTACATAAAGCATGAAACACAAATGTCTTGTCTTTCTAAACAGACTTCATTGTAGAACGTACATCAATACAGGTCACAACAAACATGTTAGTAAATGATGGTATGTGAAGTGCAACTACATACATCAAACTTGGCTGATGCATTGGAGGTGATGTGGGCAGTGCTGCCTCCCAGCTGCTCTCTGAAGCATTCTGTGAATGGCAGCAACAGGCCCATGGCCAAGATCCTGGAGCAGAGCCTCTCGGCCTCCTCGGGCTCTTCCTGCTGCTGCTGCAGGAACAGCTTCTCCAAAAGAGTGCGGCCTGAATGTGCAGAAACAAAAGAAAGAAATGGACTTGTACATGTAAAAAGCTGGAAATTTTAGAGTTTATTGAATAATTAAATCTACTGCATTGGATAAAGCAAATCCCAGATCCTATTGATGTATGTCTTCATTCAATCCCCACAGAAGCAAGTTTTAATGTGAAGTAAAGTTTTGAAGTAAATCTTTCCCTGTTTAAATACTGCATTTTCCACTTCTGCTTACAATGTTTCTTCCAGCTTTCATTTGGGATATATTAGGGCCATTAGATCAGTCATGTCAAAGAGCTCATGGTTTGCATGAAGAACCAATCCATACCAGTCTGTCTACACTACATACACTGAGGCCCCTGCTCGATACTATGACTGTGACAGAATTAGCCAGGATCAAGAGCATGTCCATCAATGCCAGAACAAACACGGAAAAGTAGAAAAGTTATTGACTAGAAGAGAGGAAAGGAAAGAGCTCAGAGAGAAAGTAAAAAGTCATTAGGGACGAGCAGTTAGAACAGATCAAGAGAGTTATGAAGGAGCTCTCTGAAAAAGAAGAGGGGTTCAGAACGGACTCTCAGCCTGAATGAAGACATCCAGGAAGGAGCTCTCATAAGTGTATGACATTTGTGAGAAAAGAGCACAGCTGTAGGAAAAATACAAGAGCTGGAGGAGATGCTTCTGCTCATAGAAAATATTTGGAACGAGAAAGCTGAGAGGAAAGAAGAGATCCAGCACCTCAGAGGAAAACATCTAGTTTCATGTATACTCAGTAAGTCTGTGGACAGCTTCTGATCTTTTGATGTGTAAAACTGTCTGACATCACCTATAAAAATACCAGCATGCCACTGAAAGCTGACTGTAATCCTGAATACTCAGAATGATCATGGCAGCTGTATCATAGAGCAGTAGTGAAATGTGACTGCTGGCCGACTGCATGTGAAGCCCTTAAGGGTAATCGGACTATTGCAGAGCATGTGTGGGTCAAATTCTCATTCGGTTATTCAAAGTAATCCGGCTGAATATAAATGTGTGTACCTGATAACAAATTCCCTTCCCTCTGACTCCTCAAAAGAAAATGCATTTCAACTTTGCAGAGCTGATGGAAAATGTCAGAACTGTACTCTGTTCCATCTTCATTAACTGAGGATGATTATAAACCCACAACCCTCTCTCCTTGTTGTTGTATTATTGATGACCAAACTACATTACATTACAGTCTTTTGTTTTTTCTGTTGCGTTTTTTGTTGTTTTTTTTTTGTTTGTTTTGTTTAATGAATAAATAAAGTTCTACATTCATGAATGACATTGAAGACAGCAGGAGGTGGGGTGGATGTGATGAGGACTTACAATCACAAACAAGAATCTGGGTTAAGCTGATCAATGTAACCAAATGAAGTGAGTGCCTTCAAAAGTTGTATAGCTTGTGAAGTAAGGCGGCCATCATTACAGGGAAATATAGCCCAAAAATGTGCAAAATTGACATTGTTTTTAACAGAAAACATAATCTTGTCCCAGTAAGTTATCTTGAAAATGTATTTGCTGGTAAAATGTTGCTTTATAGAGTGATAGAACTACAGATTGACCCATCTGTCAATTATGAGACAAAAGTTCAAAACGGAAAGGATATAAGTGTGAATTTCAAGGGCAATAAAGCGGCAGATAAGCAAAGATCAGTGAAAAAGAAACAAATGGTCTTTTTAAAGTATTATATAACTGTTTTTAATGTGACCAATGTTTCCATTTGGCAGGTATAGCAACCTAGATGTCCCTGAGTCAGGAACAGTAGACAACAACATTAACATACTTTCATCCACACAACACTTAAACAAGTCAAACAATTTGAAGTCCTTGCTTGTTTTCTTTCCCGTAAGAAACAAAATCCATCCATCCATCCATCCATTAATTATCTATCTTTATCCTCACTAAGGTGGCGGGGGGCTGGAGTCTATCCCAGCTGACTTAGGGTGAAGACAGGTTCACCTGGACAGGTCACCAGTCTATGGCAGGGCCACACGTAGAGACAGACAACCAATCACACTCACACTCACACCTACAGACAATTTAGAATCACCAATTAACCTCAACATGTTTTTGGACTGTGGGAGGAAGCAGCAGAACCCACACTGCACAGGGAGAACATGCAAACTCCATGCAGAAAGATCTCAGGCAGCCAAACCAGGACGTGAACTGTGGATCTTCTAGGTGCAAGGCGACGGTGCTAACCACTGAGCCACCTTGCAGCCCACAAAACAAAATGTTAAATGAAAATGACATCCAAAGACTGCTTCACTGACAACTACTCTTTACTCACCTGTGAAGACATCCTGAAAGCCACATGTAGAGACCTGGCCACAGGAGGATCTTCTGGTAGCGCAGATGGGCTGGCTGCCTCCTCCTCTGTAGCCCACCAGATATTCTCCTGAACCTCCATCCTCCTCTCTGCTCCTTAGCCTCCTCTCAAGTTCTTCTGTCCAGTCAGCTGAGCGACTCAGCGAGCCAGCAAGGCTGCGAGAGCGCTGTCTGTGGACCCGGTGACCTTCAGCCATCATCCTGTCAACATTTGCATGCCTGGTTAGCTTTACTTTGAAAGTGGATTTCTCATACAGTAAACTAATTTTTGCCTATTTCTCAAATGATGTTGTATGTTGTCTTGCCTTTCAGGCAGCCAGTTGGTTCTATACATAATATATGGTAATCAGATTAACTTTAAAATACTCAAAACTTTCTAGCTTGGTAAACCATCCAAGCAATTTGTATACTTTTACTGCGGCAACATTATTGCTTATCATTATAACTGAAAGGACATTATTGCTTTACCACACAATGTCCCATCCATCCATTCATTATCTATACACCGCTTAATCTCCACTAGGGTCGCGGGGGGGCTGGAGCCTATCCACACAATGTCATGATGCATAATAAATTTTTTGTCATTTATAATCTCTGATGTTGCATAAATGGTGCAGTTGGACTGTTTAATGCACTAATCATAGCTTAGCAGCAGCTACGTAGCTGATTTGAACTCCTCCAAATTCTGTGGAATTGTGTATGTTATTTAATAAATAGAGCTATATAGCATCTGAAGGGCATGATATGGTCACTGACCTCACTGTCATGTTCATAAAACCAATGACATGTGCATAATCCTGCTGTCAACAGCAATTAAAAGTTGGACATCTTGGGCCTTCAGACAATGATTGATTGATATTAAGTTGCCTAAAGTGTGCCAAAAAAACATCTCTACACCTTCAGTATCACCAGTCTGGACTGTTTACACAAGGCAGATCGTTAGCCTAGCATCAGCAGAAATGGAGATTAATCAGACCAGGCTATATTTTTCTATCCTAAACTGTTCAGATTTGATGAGCTGGTGCACTCTGCATCCTCAGATTTCTGTTCTTGGCTATGAGGAGTGAAACCCCACATGGTCCCCTGCTTTTGTAGCTCATCCGCTTTAAGGATGGATGTGCTGTGAGTCTGAGATGCTTTTCTGCTCAGCACAGATGTAAGAGTGGTTCTCTGAGATACCATATGGCTTCTGTCAGCTCCAGTTAGCCTATTTTCCTCTAAACTCTTTCAGCACCAGGATGTTTCCATTAGCAGAGTTGCTGGACACTGCCTGGTTTTTGTTTTCTGCCCAACAGTGAATAAACGCTACAAAAGATTATGAAGAAAAGTTTCAGACGTCAAACAATCATGCAATGCTCAATGTCACTGAGATCATATTTTCCCCATTCTGATGTTTGATGTCAACATTACCTAAAGATCCTGAAGTATCTCTACACAAGTTTATACATTGCTCTGCTGATTGCACAAATTGCAGGTGTACAGGTGTTCCTAATAAAGTAGTCAGTGAGCCTATGTGTGGTTGACCCGATGCTTCATCATTCTCTGAAATCTGAGAGAAAGACGATGTGTGGGCTAACTGAACTGGTGGTGTACATGTCTACCAGCAACAGTGAACACAATGGCAGCCAGAGTTTATAGTTATTTCCTTCATTTAGTTGAGGATAAATCTGAAAGTGAGCACACCTAATATGCTACATCTGTCCCCTCACTGCAGATCGAAGTTATGTACACACAAGAAAAGCAGGTACAGTTTGTTAACATTCAAGAAAAGGGTTTATAATTGTAATGGATGGTGACAAGAAACAGTTTGGGTAACAATTTTACTGATGACCTTCCTTTTCTCCTCCAAATGAGTGTGGCTTATCTGTGACATTGTCTACAATCTATCTACTTGATCGAACTGGTCATGTTTGTTTCCATGAGATTTCCTTTAGTAACAGTGCTGTGCAACAAAATCAGCAAGCAACTTGGGAAATACAGTGTCATTATTAGTAGCAGAGATGACATCCAGAACTATGGAAATAAAACCCAAATTGAAATAATCTCAAAATATACTTCAGAAACGAAACTAAGTAATGGCTATAGTTATCTTGACAGTAAAAATAACATATGGCATGCAGAAGCACCACAGGTACCTGTGGAAGTGATGGTGGACTCTGCGAGGGGACAGGGGGCTGTGGGAGGGTGACAGGGCTGGGGAGTGTCCTGGGGAGCTGAGCTGTCTGGTGGTAGTCTTGATGTAGGATGGGAAGATGCGAGGGTAGGGTTTCACCACAGGGCTAGACGAGGTGGAAGATTGGGTGGACCTGAGGAGTCGCTTGGCTAACGTGGGGCTCTCCTGAGGAGGCAGTGAGGTGGAGCAGACGCTGCTCCTTCTGCACTGCTCATCAACAGGGGAGGAATTGATGCCTGCTGTGGCAGAGTGGTTGGGTTCAGAACCAGCACTCAGACAGTCCTCAAGGGACTCAGCACTGGAGCCTGAGCCTAAGTGACCCTCACCTTCTCCAAACACAGTCCCTGAGCTTAGCCCTTCTGTGGGTTCTGGACTTTTGTCATTGATGTCTGCAAGTGGAGGACTGAGATCAGCTACCACCTCGGACTTTCTCTCCTCCTCCTGCTGGCTTTCACCTCCTGCTTCCTCCTCCTTCCCTGGGGTTCTCCCAGTGCTGTCAAATTGGAACTCAGGGAAGCTGTTACTACTGGTTGTCATGGTGACTGTCCCCCCTGCAGTAGCCATGGAGATGTCTGTGAGAGGGGGCTGCTGCAGCAAAGAATGCTGGTCTTTTGTGCCTGTGGCAACACAAAGAGGGACTTCTCTCCCCCTCTGCCCCTTCCCATTTGCCTCCAGATGCTCCACCTCCTCCTTCTCCTCCCTCCTCTGTTGTACCTCTGTGTGGAAGGGGAGGTGTAGCGTTGGAGGTGGGACTGTGTTCTTGACAGAGCCAGACAGAATTCCTGTCTCAAGGTATGACAGGGCATCAGATCCCAGCTCTAATTCTGGGGTCAGGTCAAGCACCTCAGGAGGGGTTAATTTAACAACTCCATTACTCTGTTTGCTCCTCCCCTCTGCTGCTCCCCGGCTCAGATCCCTGCCACCAATTCCTTCTGCTTCCACAATTGGGTGAGCCCCCTCATGTTGCTGCTGGTGCTGGAGCCTTATAGCCAACTGGATATCCGCAAGTAAATCCTCGTGCTCAGCTGCTGAGTGGAAGCTGTAGATATCCGTGTCTGAGCCTGAGCTCCCTCCCTTCTGTCCTCCATCCTCTGTGGGAGATATTGGTGCTGTTGAGGTTTTCCGCACCATCTCCTGCTTTGGCTCTCCTCCTCCATTTCCAATATTTTTCCCTTGCTCCAGTTTCTTTTTCTTGTCAGGAAAAGCAGCCTCATTGTCCGAATGTCCAAGCTCATCTGCAGACAGATCAGGTGTTTTTGTGCTGTCCAGTTCATCGTGTTGAGATGTTAAAACATCCTCTTTTGAGCCTGTTACTGATGAACATGCATCTCCTTTCCCTTTAAGGTTGCTCTTTCTCTTACGGATAGAGAAAACAGAGGACTTGGAATCGGATTTGTTCTTCTTTTTGCCTTGTCCTGTGCCATGCATCCCACCTCCTCCTCCACCGCCGCCTGCTCCTTTACCTCCATGTTTACCATGGAGTTTCTTGCCTCCTTTTTTTGTCGTGTCCCCTCCTCCCTCTCTCCATCCTTCGTCCAGAGAAGGGTAACTTCCATTACCCGATGCGGCTGCAGCTCTCTTTTGCTTTGCCTCCTGGTTGCCCATGTTAACGGAGACAGAGTGATGGCTGCCTGCCTCTCCTCTCAGGTCATGCTGGGGAAAGGCTCCTCCTGTCTAGAGGAGTTTTTAGATGCTTCTGCCTCCGGAAGATAGAACCGTTGTGGCCTAATCTGAGAATACAAATCCAGTGGAGAAGGAGGAGGAGCTGCTACTGCTGATGGTGTTTTTTTGTTTGTTTTTTTTTAGCTCTTGTACAATGATCTTCCTCATATTCCGGTGACTAAGGCTGGCGTGGCAGTGATGTTGACGCTGATGCAGGAGAGGAGACATACAGCTCCCTCTTCCTCCTCCCCTTTCTCTCTCAGTTTTACCCTCCCCCTCCTCCTCCTCCTCCTCTCCATCTGCTGAAAGGAGTGACGCAGGCACTGTGAGCTCAGTGGAGCTTTGACTGGGAGGCAGACTGGGAGAGATGTAGAGCAACTGGGAAAGGGACACAAAGCCCTGCAGGACCTGAAAGGAATGAAGATGCTGCTGGCAACTGACACTGTAGTCTTGCTGGCGGGGGTGGGGTGGACATGAAGGTGTGCCCCCTCCTCTTTGATTTTCTCATATGGCTTGTCACTGCAGTTAATTACACAGTTCCTCACTACATTTCCCATGATTATCAGAGTCCTGCCCGCCTACATTACCCATAGTGCAACGTGTGAGCCAGACCCCAATAAAGGCACCTCTCATGTGTAACTGCAGAAGGTTTACTCTTGAGCCAGAAACAGCCTTCATTTTCAGTTTAACAGTAACACACGTGAATGTGATCATTTTTCCTGAGCACCTTTTCTTATCTCTCCATTTATCCGCATTACATTCCAAATGTTGCTTCACATGATGGGGTGCAGTCCATTTTAATTTGCTTGTGCTTTCTAACAATTGCTTTCCATAAGGTCATAATTTCAGCTACTGAAGGGAACAGAAGTGTGCAAGTTGTTTGTATAGCTTAATTCACTTGATTTGTTGGGCAAGGTTAGTAGATCACCCTCCAAGAGAAGCGACCATGTTATGCAAAACCTTGCCGCCCTCTGCTGGTTACCTGTGAGCTTTAAAATAGTTTTAAAGATTTTATGGCTTGTTTTTATTAAAAGGCTCGAATGGCCAGACTTCTGCATACATCTGTGATCTGCTCACTCCCTATGAGTGATCGCTGTCTGAGATCATTTATGTCACGGTGCAGTAAATGTTACAGTGTATTTAAATGTAATATGTACAGTAAAATACTGAGAAGTGTATATACAGTGCATTACTGTCAATAGCAATGGATTATGGGTAAATATATGCCCACTACTGTAACTCTTCTGATCTGTAAATCTGTTTGTGGTCATGAACCTGCCTGTGAAAAACTGGCCAATGACAAGACAGAATTCAAATCCCAACGGTTTTGTAGGAGTAACCGAACAAAAGAAAAAGAAAAAGGTCAGTAAATTAATATCAGTAAATTTCGATTGTTTTATGAAAAACTTAGACATTTTTGAATATTTTCACTTCTTCCCAGAGTAACTAGCTTCTCTCCACTGTCTTAACCTGTGATTTAACCTGTGAATGATGTAGTTAAGATAAGTTAAGACACAGATCAGTAAAGGTTATTTGCTAGTTCTATAGTTTGCAAATCAGGAGAATCTTTGGGAATGTTAATAGCACATTAAAGTTAAATAGAATGACCAGCGCAAATTTTAAATGATATTTTTTTTTATTTTTTTCCCCTCTTTTTTTTTTTTTTTTTTTTTTTTTTTAAGTTTGTGGTCTGAATTTTATTGTTTGTTCTGTTACAGGAGTGTTTCAGAGCTGTGGCAACAAACATAATTCCATACACTGTGCGGAATATTATCAAAGAGTTTACAACCCATGGAACTGTGGCGAATCTCCCTGGACGGGGACGGAAGAGAGAAATTGATGAAAGAATGCAACGCAAGATAGTTTGAATGGTGGATAAATATCCTGAGTCAACTTCCACACAAATTCAGGCTGTCCTGCAGACTCAGGGTGTAAAAGTGTCAGGTTGGCTCACACATCGTCATCTGAACGAGAAGAAACATTATGGCAGGAGAACGAGGAGAACCCCACTGCTGACAAAGAGACATAACAAAGCCAGACTGGAGTTTACAAACATGTACCCGGGTAAGCTTCAATCCTTCTGGGACAATGTTTTGTGGACAGATGAAACTAAGGTAGAGCTTATTGGAAAAGCACGTCATTATATTGTTCACAAAATATGGAATGAGGCCTACAAAGAAAAGAACACAGTACCTACAGTCAAACATGGTGGAGGTTCAAAGATGGTTTGGGGTTGTTTTGTTGCTTCTCACACTGGATACCTTGACAGTGTGCAAGGAGTCATGAAATCTGGAGACTATCAAAATGTTTTGGGCAGTAATGCAGGGCCAATGAGTCCGGATCTAAATCCCATTGAACAACTATGGAGAGATCTCAAAATTGCTTTTGCAAGAAAACACCCTTCAAATCTGAGAGACCTGGAGCAGTTTGCAAAAGGAGAGTGGTCCAAAAATTCCGTCTGAGAGGTGTAAGAAGCTTGTTGATAGTTATAGGAAGCTTTTGGTTTCAATTATTTCCTCCAAAGGGTGTACAATCAAATATTGAGTTGAGGGTGCCAACAATTTTGTCCGGCTCCTTTTCTGAGTTGTGTGTAAAATTCTGTACATTTTGGCTTTTTTCTTCTGCTTTTTTGTGTTTTCCAATGCACATAACGGAAGTAAACACATGTATACTAAAAGCTTGTGTAATTGCAATAATTTCTGGGAGAAAATGGTACATTTTCTGGAAAAATTCCAGGGGTGCCCATACTTTAGTCCATGACTGTATCTTTTGTTGTTTTGTGGCATGATAGCTCCATCAAGTGTCAGAAGGGAGAAACTGTTTAGGACATTTATTTATTTCTCTACTGAACCGATCGAGCTGACTAATTGTGAATACTGTAGTAAATGACAGTAAATGTGAATTTGACTTTTTCTCCATCTCCATATAACGGACATGGGTTTGTATTAACCTCAAAGCAGTGCAGCACTGTGGATTAAAGTTATGGCTTATTAGTCTCTTTGGTCCAGACTGAAACATTTTAGAACCTTTGGATGAATTCCTGTAAAATTTTGTAATTATGCTGGCTGCTGCTGAAGCTAAATACACTTAATGTGTTAATACACTGTTTGAACAAAAGTATCTGCCAGCTGAATGCAATGTCATAGAAAGAACAAGGAACCAAGACACGGGCTGCAGGGTGGCGCAGTTGGTAGCACTGTTGCCTCACAGTAAGAAGGTCGCCGGTTCACGTCCAGGCTGCAATCTTTCCGTGTGGAGTTTGCATGTTCTCTCCGGGTTATCTGGCTTCCTCCCACACAGTCCAAAAACATGTTGAGGTTAATTGGTGATTCTAAATCGTCCGTAGGTGTGAATGTGAGTGTGCTTGGTTGTCTGTCTCTAAGTGTAGCCCTGTGATAGACTGGTGACCTGTCCAGGGTGTCCCCTGCCTTCACCCTAAGTCGGCGGGGATAGGCTCCAGCCCCCCCGCGACCCTCGTGAGGATTAAGCGGTGTATAGATAATGGATGGATGGATGGAGTTTTTTGCTCTTCACCTCTAAACAATAAAAATCAACGTTGTGGGGAAATTATTTTCCTACTTATTGTACTTTGAGTTATTGAATGGAAAATGTAAATATTATTTAGTTATTTTTCATGAACAAAAATGTCAGAATGCAATATGTATGTATAATCTTACAGTTGACATTGGTATATATGGCATGTGTGGCAATATTTTTCATGGCTGCCAGGTGCACAATTGGATTCACTTTAGACAAGCAAAGTCTTGTTACCACTCTATAGCTACCAATTCTGCAGTTTTATTTTGAAACCACTTGTTGGTACTGTTGAACCATTTTTACAGAACTGAAGTGACAGAACACAACATGCCAAAAAAAACTTTGAGTCCTTAAAAGTATTTTTCAGAAATCACAGGTTAAATAAAAAAAATGCTACACATTCAATTTTATTGCTGTTTAGCTCATTTATAGAAGTGAAATGGCATGTTTGTAGAAACACTGAACTGCATATATTACAAAACACTCAAGTGCAAAGTAATTACACCTTGTTTTTAAAACCATGTACATTTTATCTCACAGCAATATATGATCATCAGAAATATTTCTCACAATATTGTCAACAGCAGAGGTGGACCAAAGGTGTCTGACTGGTATGGATATGTTCATGCTTTCTTTATTTCCTGTAATCATGGAAAAACAACACAACAGAAAAGGTTGAGGTCACTGTCAGTACTAATCTGTTCCTTCCCTTCCACTGGCAACCTGCAATGTGCACACCCTATATGCTCTATGTAGATACCAGGCCGACGTATGGAGGTTGTCACATTACTTTTTAAATATGTGCTGAGCATTCATCTTCATTATTACGCTACTCCCTAGTATTTAAACAGATGCACACAGCAAGGCTAACACAGCTGATTAGACTGAGAGCTGTCTGCTACAAATACTAAACACTGAATGATATTCAGTCAACAGCATCAACCAAGGTATGAGCAAGAACCTACGATGTCTTTTTTTTTTTTTTTTTTAAATGCTCGAACTACTTGTGATTTAGTTGATATTTCCCAAACCACAGCCACTGACTACAATTATAAATCAAGTGTCAACATGCAGAACTAAACCATTGTGGACGTACTGATTGGGTGAGAATGTTTATGTTACACACACTCATTTGTCAGTGTATTCTGTAAACCTATATAAAAAATATTGCATCCCATTCATATCAACAGGTCAATATTAGAAACACCTCATAAGACAATAACATTTAATAGAAGCATGCTGAACCAAGACTTCTCTGCAACAGTTTTAACAAAGACCGAACTCTGGAAGCTTCATGAAAGGAGGATTTGATGGATTAGATTGTACTAGTATTGGCCGGGTGATCTTAAGACAACTGGCAGTTCTATATAAAAGACCATTGTCTTTATTCATTCTATATGTATGAAAAAGAATTGGCTACGAGTCCATTAACTAAAGTGTTATTACTATAATAAAGTACTTGCTGTAGTGTCTTTTTACTCATCTCTTGGTAGTCATGGAGCTCTTTTAGAGCTAATTAGCTTAATTTATTTACTTATTTTTATTGAATGCAGAAATTAAAACACCATTGCCCTTAAAATCCTAAAAGATAACCAAAAAATGACAAATATAAGCAGAACATTAAACTATCACACTCACACTATCAGACTCAGTTAATAGTTTATAAAAGGGTTGCTTTCATTTTCTCAAGGCTCTTAAAACAGTCAAAATTGTCACTTCAAAAACCAAAACCAAAGAGTCATTCGATTTGGACCTGAGCAGAAAAGTAATCATATTTTTCCGTTCCAAAGTCTGGAGCTCGACTAGAACAAACAACTACTGAAAGTTTTGTTTTTAATAATCCTCTTTGGGGCCAGAAGCTACAAATATGAAGCACATTAGGAGGGGGGGGATGAAGTAAAGAACAGTACATTTAAGGGGGTTTTCTCCTTCAAGCACTTTGTGTTAGTCAAACTTCATGCAGAATTTTTGAATTAGAATTTTTTATTTTTTTTTTTAAATCCTAATGCAATTTTAAATTTGGCCCATGGGGGGTGCTGAGCTCATGAGAAAGTCAAAAATAGAAATAGGGAATTTGAATGTACCAAGTAAAAATCCTGTGAATATGTCCAGATATAGATATTGACACATCTGAAGCTGTGCACAGTGTAAAAGTTAGCCTGGTGGTGGTGCTACACCCCGACAGTCACACTCTGTAGACCGTTATTACGAAGTCCAGTATGTAGTTTTTTAGATGTGAAATAGTCGGAGATCAGTTTGAACTGATGCCATGCTAAATGGCAGCTCAAGGAATCACCAAATTATTAGAAATAATTCCCTCTGGACAATAAATATCCATTTCAAATTTGGCTATCCAGCTAAGAAGACACAGTATCTGGGACAGAAAAACAAACTGGCCTTGGGTCATTCTGCTAATGTGGCTAGAAAAGGTTCGAGAGGGGTTTTTATTTATTTATTTAATTTTTTTCTTTTTTTTTTACAATTTTTCCATGACAGATAAGCTGTGTCTTATGCATTTCAACTCTGAATATGGATCAGAAAATGCAGTCTGAAACCCAGATCCATCTAACAACTGGCCGCTGCTCTCTACATTGGGTCTTTCTTCTTGAATGCCACAGACTGCCTCTGATTAAAATGAGGCTTGTTCTTTTTTTGCTTCCACTGGCACATTAAAATATCCCTGAAAGTTGTCCTGAAGGTCTTGTTACACAGGGCATAGCACATGGGGTTGACTGTGCTGTTAACGTAACACAACCAGTAGCCCAGAGCCCAGAGAGTTTCAGGGATACAGTCCTGACAGAAGGTATTGACCAGCACCATGATGTTGTACGGTAACCATGTTGTAATGAAGGCGAACAGGATGGCACTGAGTGTCCGTGCTGCCTTCTTGTCATTTGCTTTTTTTTCATTCTTGCGCTTGTTGATCTCTGTCTTGGCCTTCGAGGCAAAGCGTTTAGCCATTGCTGCATCTTTCATGGTTATAGCTGCAGGTGATTGGTCAGCAGAAGAGGAGTTGGGCGAGTTTAAACCTTTTTGACTTTTCGAGGCTGATGATGGCTGCTTATCCTTGTTTTTCTTCATCTTTCTAGACTTCTTACTATCTATGTAGATAGAAATATTTAACATTAGAAGAAACTTTAAGCATTTGTAGTTAAACATTATGTACATCATTCTTATTCAGTTATATATCATGCAAACAAAGCCATATAATACTGTTATGTCCAACCTGTTGGAATCCTTGATGGGTCTGAACCGTCGGCTTCTGCCTCAGAACCTGACTGGTCCCCTGAAGCCCCAACTTCATTATTGTTAAAGCTGTCACAGCTGCTCTGCTCTGCCTCACCCTCTGTTAGTATTGTGGTGTTGAGGGACTTTTTGGATGCACGACGACCTTGCAGAAGAGATGAAAACTGGAAACAAAATGTGCCACACTGTCCTCTGTTTCCCACTCCCTCCCGTAAGCTGGCATTGTCCTTGTTATTCTTTTCTGAAGATGACTGATTTAGTTCATAGCTGCTGCAGCTTTGAGAGCTCATCTGCCGTAGCACAGTTGACGGATTCTTCTGACTGTTAGCTGCACCTTCTCCACCAGCTTTTCCACTGCCATTCCCTTGATTCTGAGCCTGCTTTGAGCTGTTGCCTGCCCCAGATCCTTTGAGACCTTGTACTTCTTTAGCTCGCTTCTCTGTCTCCTGATAGATCTTCCAAAACAGGATTGCCATAATTGTCACTGGCAAGTAGAATGCAGCTATAGCAGTACAAAATGTAATGATGGGCTCCGACAAGAACTGAATATAGCACTCGTTTGGCTGGACTGTCCGCTCACCCACAATGTACTGCCAGAACAGAATGGCTGGGGCCCACAGAATAAAAGAAATGGACCAGGCTAATCCAATCATGGTCATGGCCCGCTTAGTAGTACGCTTGGCCCGGTAGGTCAAAGGTCTGGTCACAGAGAAATACCTAGAAGACCATAGAAAGAAAGTGGGCAACTGTAAACATTCTCATTTTTGTCAACCACATTAAGAGTCACAAGAATCAACATCTTTAAGTTCAATGAGCAACATTCCATTTGGGCCTAATTAAACAGGGACATGTGGATACCTGTGGCTAGGATGTGAGGCAATTAACAAAAAACATGACATAAATCCTGCTTTTGTTACCTGTCAAAGCTGATGACGAGTAGGTTCATGACTGAGGCGTTACTGGCCACATAGTCAATTGCAAGCCACAAGTCACAAACCACTGGCCCCAGGGCCCACTGGTCCATGATGATGTAGGTGGTGTACAAGTTCATGGACAGCGTGCCGATGGTCAGGTCAGCAAATGCCAGGCTAAGCAGGTAGTAGTTGTTCACTGTCTTCAATGCCTTATTTATCCTGAATGACACCAACACGAGGATGTTGCCAACAACAGTGACAAGAGAGAGCGATCCAGTGAGGAAGACAATGATGATGACCTGAGGATGGGGCGATACGAAGAGAAAGAATCTAAGAGGGCAGTTAAGTGCTTTTCAGTAGATAAGATCTTGTTGTAGTGATTCATAATCCCAACATACAATTGTTGTAACTGAACATTTTTTTTGGTTTGTTTTTGGAATTTGTAATTTGTAATTAAAGGGCTTTCTCGCAGAAAATGCCAATATTGTGGGACATTGTCAGAAGTACCAGAGCCTACAATTTTATGGGTTATTACTACGACTACTACTACTACTAATATGACCACTACTGCTACCGCTACTACTTCTTCTACTTGAATTACTTTGAGAAAACAAGTCATAAATTAATTCAGGCAAGTCTCAAGCGTTCCAAAAATGCAACATTTGTCTTGTGACACCAAGCATAAGCAAACATTTCAGATGATCCATAAATTCCTTGATTCTTTGGAGCAGCCATGTGAAGAGTGCAGGTAATTGTTTGCCTGGCTGTCAGAATTCATCATTCCTGAGGCCATGAAATTCACACAGCAAATCCCCCAAACTAATACAGTGAGAACAAAGTTAAAAGAACTGTTGTCACAACTGTCACCTGCCAGATAGTGTGTCCTCCTAACGGGTCAAACTCCTCTTCAGGAAGCATTACTGTCCTGTTAATTGCTGAATCAGTCGAGTTTCCTCCTTGCCTGGAGAAATGACTGACATTATGCTGCTTCCACCCATTTTCAGATAATAGGGCCAAATCCTGGTAAGAGCCACCTGTAGATGTGGAGAAAGTCAGTTTAAAGAAAAAGAACATTTCCAAGTCTTACATGTGAATGTTTATTAATGTGTGTTGTATGCGATTAGTAATTCTTAACTAAAATATTAAACACATCAACTGATTGTGTTTAATTTGCCCTTTGTCAGAGTTGTGAAGAAAATCGGAGATGCCACAGTTCTTTTATCAGTAGTTTTGCATCATTACATCATAAATCTTTAGCTCGATAAAGGGAGCTTTCATTTGTTAATATTTATGTATTTGCTAGATGCTTCGTAGTTGTTGTTTTTTGTTTGTTTGTTTGTTTTTTTTAAATGTAGCTTTCCTACTTTTTTTGTATACTTTTCCAAAGATCATTAAAAATGTGCAGACACCACATCTCCATTACCGCAGTAGACAGTACCTAAAACTGCAGACCCTGCTATGATGGTGTTTTCTGTCTGGTCTCTCATACCAGTAAAGCTGTTGGTAAGTAAGTGGACGGGATCTGAGCTGGAGGTCAGGTTCATGCTGGCCAATGGACTCCTGGAAGCAAACAAGACATCAATTTTCAAATGCAAAACTGAAGGTATTTAGCTTGGTTATTTGACGGTTTTACATAAGATCTTATATATTTCAATCAGCCAAAAAAGCAGTTCCGAAGACGGCACACGTTATCGTCACTATGCAGACTGCATTAAATTTAGAGCCAAGGGTACCGTAGCCTGTGATTTTGATGCTGTGACTACAACCATCAGTGTTCATCACTATTGAGAAACACTAGTCCCATCACAAATCAAAAAAAAAAAAAAAGATAGCAAAAAATGTAACTCAGTCACTACAACTGCTACTGATTCTTTAACTTTTAAGACATTTCATATTTAGAAGGTGGATATTTTTCCCAAAAAAATATTGTATCAGGTGTCTTTTTTAAAATTTATCTGAAATTCCCACTTGATCTCACGTGTTTCTCTTTTCATTTCTTGCTGTTTATTGTTCCCAAAGCATTATTAGCACCTGGTGTTAAAAGGGGCTTCCTTTATATAATTATCTTATTTTCTTGGAAGAAGCCCTAGTTTACATCTGGCATCAGTGATGACAGTCTGTCTATTCATTTATTTAAGAGTTTTAAAACAATTTAAAATATGTTAACTTAAAAGCATCATATGGGATCTTGTTTAAAACACGGAGTACAGCTGCTTTACAGTGGCCCCGTGTACAGCATCTTCGCACATGTGTGAAAAATGACCAAAAATGTAAAACATTTCAATACCAAAAATGAGCTTTGAACCCAGGCTGTCAAGTACATGCATGATTTCATAACCAAGATAGCACTGCATTCAGATTAAAGATGATAGATTAGGTGTTAAATCTTCAACCTCCATTGCATTGCTGATTCTGGCATAGATTAGCATAGCCTGTAAAGAATAGATGACATTACTAATACAGGCTGTACTAATTAAAGCCAGAACCATCATATCTTGTCAGAAAGTGTCTTCAGTCGGTGCCTTTAGTACTGATGCATAATGTTGGAGAAGAGTTTGATAGGTTTGAGACTTTTAGGGGAAGGGTTACACTTCAACAAAACCAATAGAACATACATAAAGAATACACGGACGACTCGAGAAAGAAAACACACATGTATCAGTGTAAATTGAGATCAACCAAACGCACAAATTACAAAATTATTTTCCTATAATGTTCATATGATATCAAAAATATTATCTTTTTTTTTTTTTTGCGATTTACATAAACAAGCAGCTAAATCGACAAAACACTGTTGAATAATGCAAGTGAATAAATCTTCATATATGGTAAGAAAATCTGCATGTTTAATAAAATAAAATGAAGAAAAGAAACCCAGAAACCTCTAATTTCCAACTGCAAGCACACCTACGCAATTTATTTATTATATGTACAATTTATATAAAAAATTTCCCCGTAATTTAGAAAACCTTAAATGAATAAAATACAAATAAAAAAGTTAAATACATGTTGAAAAATAAAGAAGTGAAGAATATTGTATTGTTTTATGTCTTCTTTTTATATTTAAGAATTTAGGCAAAAGCTAAAGGGTACATTACTGTAACCTAAATTGTACTTACCAGTCCTCTCTGGTTCCCAGTATCCAGTGTAATATCCTGTTGGGAAGCTTAGTACCACTCCACTCATGCAGTACACAGCTGTAAGCTGTAGCTCAGACTGCTCAGTTAGTGTGTGACTGGAATGTCCAGCTCCGCCTTTGAGAAAGGCTTTCTTCTGCAGTGCGACCTCTCTCAGTTGGGTTGTTACAAGATGTTTTATGAGAGGGGCTCTATGGAACCATGTGTAAGAAACATGTGTGAGTACATGAGTATATATGGAATGAATCTGGCTCTCTGATACATTTCTAGAGTTATTTGAGAATAGTGAAAGGAGGTTACTTTGGAAAAACACAAAAAAGGCACATCCTACACTGTATAAAGGAACAAGACCCACTAAATTATGTACCAGAACTAAAAACCACAAAACAGTTTGACTCAGTATGATGAACTGTGTTCTTCATGAATAGGTTGACTGTTTGTTGCCTTATTTTTTTGTTTAGCTCAGTGATCAAATAAGTTTCATACTTTCAGTAATGGCACTCCTGCAAATAGACCCGGGGGAAACTGTCCCCGTATTCTCGGCGAGGTTGCTCAGGTGGCCAAAGAACTCCTCCTTGGAGCCACCAGGTGAAGCTGACATTTGTCCTGTGATTCTGAAGGCCCTGGACACTGCTGGACTGTCTTGGCTGACAAGTCTCTTCTGTGTCACATCGAGGCCACAACGGTGCTTTGACCTCTAAATCTGTGAAGTGGCAAGCTGCCTATTTTCAAATTAGGTGACCCAAGTGTGTGTTCTAGTTATCAGGGTACCACACTGTAGTACTGAATGGAGGCTTCGACCGATTCAAGATGAGGATTCCATTCTGGCTGTACAACCCTTGCAGAGATGCTGAGCGGGTCATGGGAGTTTGGCCATTCAGTTTACATGTGTTTTATGGACTGGGACAAAGTCTACAAGCATGTCTTACTGCAGACTCTGTGGGAAGTACTGTGGGAGTACGAGGTACTGGGACCGTTGCTGTGAGCCATCTGGTCCTCATACAACTAAAGAGTGCTGTGTTCATATTCTTGCGACAAAGTCAGACACGTTTGCAGTGGGTGTTGGACACCTCCTTATCTCCGGTCCTGTTTGTGATATTCATGGACAGGATCTCAAGGCGCAGCCAAAGTGAGTGGGGAGTCTGGTTTCGAACCCTTAGAGTCACATTTCTACTGTGACCTTCAGCAAACATTGGGGCAGTTTGTGGCTGAGTGTCAAATGGCTGGGATAAGAGTCAGTCATTCTGAATCTGAGGCCATGGCTCTCTGCTGGGAACTGTTGGATTTTTCCCTGTGGGTTGGGGGAGAGGTGTTACTCCAAATGAAGACCTTTATATATCTTAGGGTTTGGTCAATTAATATGGAGAAAACAGAGTCATGGTGTCCTGAGGTTTAGTGATGTGATGGGAGGGGAAGTAAAGGAATGTGTCAAAGTTCAGATTAGAAAAATATTCTACAATTTTGTAAATTCATTGTGGTGTCAATCATCCCAGGGTAACTGAGAGACTAATTAGTCTTATTGATTCAATGACTCATGTAATGTTTGACTTTCAGAGAGGAGCGACGAAGACTGACAGGTGATCAACAACTATCAAGGATTGTCAACTGACAGCTCAGTGGATCAATGGACTTCAACATGATGTTGTTAAATGTGCTGTCTCAGGACATGTAGCATTAAATTAACATTTTGGGTTGCAATTTCATTGACCACTGAAGTTGTGATTTTATTAATTAATACACTATATATTTAATATAAAATTTATTTGTTATCCCCTTATTGCATCTTCAGGCAAAAAACTTGTCTTTGCATTATGGAATTCTTTGACTGAAAAAGGCACATTAAAGCACATTGCATGCAGACTGGACACATGGAAACATATTTTTATACACATAAAAACATCCATTTTATATGTTGTCCTTTGGCATATTAACTCAAATTATTCAATGTCTAATGAACTCAGAGAATTTCTTTCCTCTATGGGATACTGTGCTGCATGGGGATTGTCCACTGACCAGTGGACACCTGGAGTCATAATGTATGGTTGTCCAAGTGACAAGGACAGGAGGAAGAAATGGTTGAATAGGTCAAAAGGAGCAATTTTACCCCGACTAAAGGTTACAACAGCAAAACAGACAACAACAACAACAAAAAAAGATAAAATAAAGTAAAGTAATTAGATTACAACTCTTTTTTTCCACAAAGACCACACCTCTGCGAAGCTTAATGTTTGGTTTATTAAAAATAAGGAATTGGGAAGGGTTTGTAAAAACCCAGAGAGTTGAGACTTTCTGGAGGGTGTTGTCTCATTACAGTGAGTCTTTAGGCTTCATTGAACCTCTGTGTAGTACTTGTGCTGGCAGAGTGAGAGAGAGAGAAAAGTGAGACAGTATTAGACACATCTGCATAGACTCAGAGGGGCAGATGAGGAATGGTCTTTGTTCTTCAGCTTAAGTTACAGAACTTTATAAATTGTGATTATCAACAGCTTTGCTGCGGATGTTTCAGTATGACAAGGTTTATCAGTTACTGATGTAATAGGAATTTGTTAGAAATAGCTTATGATCTTCGTTATCTTTTAGTTATGTAATAAGAGTATTCATATCTAGTAATAAGTAGTGCAATGTTTCCCCTCATTCTGTGCATTCAACCACTATGTGTGGTTAGACAAAACTAAGTTGTTGTGTGCATGAAGTACACTTAAGTCTCTCTGCAGGCTCGTTTTGAGGCAGACCAGTTTGTGAGGACAAAAAAGGGCAAGACTAGGCTGAATGCTGATGCTGTTCCTACCATTTTTGTGCATCGCCCTGTGCTCAGAGAGGAGGGCGCCTGCACCACGATGCAGCTGTAAAATCTGAACACATGGAGGCTGATCACAGCTAGAATGCTAAAGTTGACACAGGTATGAACTCTAAATCATTAAAGTGATATTTTTAATTGTGTGGTAGTTGTGAGGTAGTTGTTTTTTAAAACAAGGTAACAGTTCCATGTGTTCTTTTTTACATTAGTTTCAAAGATCAAGGAAAGAGTGAATGAGGAGATCTGCGAGAATGGACAGTGAGCATGAATGTGAGGAGAGACAGGGAGAGTTGATACCAACCAGTAAACCAGCAGACAGCCAGTCAGAAAAAATATAGACAGGAAAAAGTGACCAAAAAGGCAAAAACATAAGGAAGGAAAATGTAGCTTTAAAGAAGTCACTGAAAATTAGGGACAACAAATTAAAGAAAACTTTCTCAAAAGATCAAATTAGGGGATTCGGTAGACAACTACAAGGGGGGTGAACTGCAGCAATGACACAATTAAAAAGGCATTAAAATTTTGCTGCTGGTTCAACAGGTTATAAGACCCTTCAAGAATTGCAGATTCCTCTGCCCAGAGTAAGAACCTTGCAGGGAAGGATGCAATGTGTTAAGTTTGAGCTTGGTGTATTAACAGAGGTCCTTAATTTCATAAAGCTGTAAGTAGCTGGATTGACGGACCTTGAAAGGGAGTGTGTGAGTTGCACATGTTTACAGGAAAGTTGTTTAGTGATGTGACTTCACCAGATCATACAGGAGTAGCAACACATACATGTGTGTTTCAGTTGACTAAAAATACAACACGAAAGAAAGTGGTGGCACACCATTACAGCAGCAATTTTACCAATGGAGCAGAATGCGTCCATAGGGCTATGCCCCTGCCAATCACTACAACTTTACAGAGGAATTGCTAGGCCAGAAGCACAGTGAAAAGGTGACCTGCTCACAGGAGAATATAGACCATTACCTGAGACAGACCTCAAACAACCCAGGAAGAGCAGTGACTTGGGAGACTACAGAACCCTGATAGACCCTCCTCAGCCAAGCTACAGTTTGGTATGCCAGAAGTGCAGCTTTGGAAGCTCAAACAGACAAAACATCATGTCCCCAACATAATTAGAGATCTCATTCCTGACTGTGACAGCAACGTCACAATAAAAGCCTCTTTGGGAGTAGTGACATCAGAATGGGACCAGATCGAGATTGGGATTATCACTGGATGCATGATCTCCATGATCTTGTTCTCTATGGCACTGAATCTGCTGAACCAGAGTGCAAAACAAAATTAGTGTAACACAAGCTACTTATCAGGACAATTATGGAGTCCATCCCAGGTGGTCAGTGGATTCTACAAGGTCAGACAAGTCAACATCAATAGTGCTCAGAAGAGAGGAGGAGAGGTGGATGATGCCTGCATCCACTTGGGGAGGTCTGGAGTTTATGCATGTTAGTTAACTGTCCTGGCTCACTGGAACACTTAATGGAAATGAGACATTGATACACCTGTGCTGTCCCTACTGTGGCTAGTCAAAATGTTTACTGTAAAAATGGTCTATAAAAAAAATCTAAATAGCTTTGCAGGAAACAGGAGGGACAGACATGCGCAGGAAGTTTCAGCTGTGGAGTGTAATCAAACTTCAGTTCTAGGACTGAAGTGTTTTCAGTTGGTGTGGAATACAATGGTTTAACTTCAACCTGGATTGCTTCTGTTCCTGTCTGTGTGCCATCAAAGCAACAGATCTGTTCCTCAGCAGTAGAAATGGCTTTTTTGATAAGGTCAAATTATGCTAGGTAATCACAGCTTGAGCTAAGCAAAGCATCCCAGCACAATATGTTTGTTGTGTTCAGATATACATGCAGCAGACTGACTCAACGCTCACTTACATGTACATGCATCCTGCAGATATTGATTATTGTGTTTGCTGTGGCTCCACAGGTTCCTCCTGCTCTTCCTGCTTCACCAGGCACAGCTGGCCAGAGCACACATTCATCCACCAGTGATGTGTTATGTTCAGGGCACGCTTCAGTGGTAAATTTAACCTCCAAGTCATTACTCTTGCAATTCTTTAAGTGAGTCTAAAGTCCATAATCCCATCTGTGTCTGCCTGTTCTCTGTCTGTCTGACTGCCTGTATATACATGTGCAGGAACCCTCTGTCGCTCCTCAACTGCTCCTTGCGGTTCACATGTCATGGACTACTGCTTGTCAAACCATCCAACTCTACAAATGTACGGCGTCTCTCAAAAAGGGCGAAAACAACTATGTTAATGATAAATGTGACCCTAAACTGTGGACGCATCAATGCTCCCTGTTATTCACCAATTATCAGTCAAGCTTTTTAATACCTGTGGTGGCTTTTAACTGCCCGTAACAAAAGCTTGTTGATTTTATATTTTCTTTTGAAAGGTTTGACAGGTTAGGGTTTGGTGGCAAGCATTCAGCAGCTGCAAAACCAAACATGAACCTCACCAGAAAAACTTTCCATGTGACCATTAAAGAGAATATGATAAGTCTTTGTATAGTAATAACACACTAACTTTTTCCTTTGGCTCCAACTTGACACGGATACAAACATTTCCTGGTTCAGCTCTAGCCCCCTACCCATCTTAAGGGTCATCAACTTAGGGTTCATCTTAAGGTGCCATCAGTCTCCCCACTCTTGTCCACCCGCTTTCCCATCCTCAGACACATTTTTACTTGAACCTGCACTTATAAACACTTGTGATGTCAGTTTTTAATGAACGTTAAAGAGGAACTGGATAGTTTAGGTGTAAAAGCAAACCAAGTCCAGTCTTCGTCAATTCACACACACACACACACACACACACACACACACACACACACACACACACACACACATAGAGAGTTCCTTCATTAAATTTGGCAAGTAACTGGTGCAAAATGCTTGATGAATTGTTCTTCTTGTGACCATACAAGGACATACGACTTGGTCGCTTTAAAGCACTGCAGGCAAATGGCCAGACTCTGATGACCCCAAAACAAGAACAGTGAGTGTCCAATAAGGAAGTATGCTACATGTCAATTTGTGTATTTATACTGTGCACTAAAAAGACTGAAGTGACAGAGAAGTGTTCTGATGAAATCATCATACATGCTGGATAAACATATATATATAGACCCACTGGTATCCTCTCAATGGCCTCTTCAGTTTTGCAGGGAAAGTAGTCTATGAATAGGTAGTTTCTAATTTAACTGATGGGGAAATTATTTTCCACACATTCCATTAGGTTTCAAAAAGCATGATTTAACAGAATCAGCAAGCTGTTCTCTCAGCAGGTAATTAGGTGTTTGAGGATCAAAATGCATTCTTTGGTTCCATCCAACAACATGAAAGGTAATGCAGATTTTTTTGACAATGAACTGAGTCTGTTTAATCTTGGACAAGGCAGAACATCTGAGGATATCACCTCAGGTTTTTTTTCACAGAGGTTCAGCTGTTTTCTGAAATTTTGTCCAACAACCAATCCATTAACCTCTAGAATGAAATAGATGAGAACTGGTACTTGAAATCAATATTATAATTGTGACTAGCGATGTTGACAATATATTTGTTGGCAGAGTAACAGCAGCCGCATGGTGGTTGCTAAGAGCTTCACCTGGATTTCTGCTGACATCAGCTGTTCAGTATAAACTCAGAAACTGCCTTTTTTTCCTCTCTATGTGTTCTGTTCCTGTTTCTCCTGTGAAACAATGTGGGACTTTGTGTGCTCCACAGAAATAACTGACAACAGTCTGGACCATTCTTTG
>NW_007577853.1:0-3274 GCF_000690725.1 Stegastes partitus | reverse complement strand
CCCTAAATCAGCTGGGATAGGCTCCAGCCCCCCAGAACCCTAGTGAGGATTAAGCGGTGTATAAATAATGGACAGATGGAAGTCAGTGATTCTGTTTGAGTTGAGGCCAGCAGAGAAGGCCTTGCTGGCCGTGACCACTGATTAAACGAGCCTTCAAGGCAGAGGAAATTACTCGATCAGTTTTTGTAATTGAGGTACTTGAGGAATCGATGCAGCTACTAAGCTACCTAATCACAACATGCACTAAGACATCACAACTAGGGCTGCAGCTATCGAATATTATGGTAATCGAGTATTCCATCAATAAATCGGGTTATCATATAATTACCTGATTTCACTGTCACAGTAAAATAAATTATTTGACTCACACAGCCTCAGTCACTTACAGCAGGCTATGCGTCCCAAGCATGTTGTGTCACATTAAAAAGAGTCCGTGCGAAACGTGAGCTTTAAATTTAATTTGTGACATTCCATGTTTTCCTTTATTATTGTTTCTGGCAACAGGGCTGTGATGGCTGTGCCCACAGCCGCACAGAAGGTTGACGGCTCCACACACTGACAAACACCATTACCACATGTTCAGTTACTTTGAGGTACAGTCACCTAAATTACATACACACACATTAAAAATCAGTTTATGAACACTTTGACAACACTGATTTCTGGATGAAGGATACACATTTAGTTCACACTGTTTGTCATTTTGCTATTTATTCATTTCTTTTTTCTTTGAGTTACCTGGCTGCTGTGTGGTATTTCCTGGCTGGAGACTGACAAAAGATGGGATGTGGAGCATGGCTTTATTCTGAAGGCCCTCTCAAAGACCAGATCAAGAGCTCTGACATCATGGGGGGGATTTGGGCTCCTTTGTATTAGTTTTAGTTGTTGTCTATATAGTTTCCCCCCATGCGTTAAATTTGGTCTGATCAGCCTGTTTATATGTTGCCCCAGTGTCTCAGTCTGGCAGGCTGAGTTAATGTCCAGTTTTGTTAGCCATACTTCTCAGTAGAGTTATATTTTGTTGACCTCTTTCAAAGGGCCCTACAACTCTGATTTCAGTACTTTCAGTTGTTTTTTAGTAAAATTTATTTTGTTGGAGAAAATAAATTTGTCTTTTGTAAACTTTAAACCTGTTGTCATGTCTCGTACCAGGTGTTAGGTTTTATTTAGTTTTTTGTCTTGTATTTGTGTTGTCTCGTGGCTTTTATTTTGAAACCTCTTTGCCCTCGTGTTTCAGGAAGCTTGCCCTCTCCCCGGTGTTTCCTGTGTCTGATTGTCTACCCAGCCCTGATTGTCTCCACCTGTCACTCATTACCTTGTGTGTATATATAGTCTGCGTCTCCCTTTGTCCTGTGCCAGTTCGTCTTGTCATTGAGTCAAGCTTCACGTTCTAGCCCTCTTCATGTCCAGGATTTCCCCGTTCATGTCCCTTGTGGAAACTACCTTCAGGTTTTGTATTTTGTTTGCGACTTTGTATTCAGCCTCTTTCCTAGTCAAGTGTTTGAGTTGTTACTTTGTTTAGAAAGATTAAGTTTTTCCTCATTGAGTGATTTGTAGTTTGTATTTCCTCATCGAGTGATTTTTTGGTTCTTTATTCTCCTCGTTAGAGTGACCTTTGAGTTTTGGTTTTTTTATTGTTGAATGATATTTCTGTTGATGCTTTTGTAAATAAATCAGTTTGAGAACGTTTTTGAGTTTTTAGAGTCGTGCATTTGGGTTCGCTTTTTTGTTGGTCTTGTCACTTGTGGTTTTGTGCTTTGACTGCTTGGTCCATGACAGGGGCAATTTTTATTTTTGAGATATTTTGCTGCTGCTGTGTTCTTCACATGGAAGAAATAGAATGTTCCTGCCAACACTAGAATGACCATAGGACCTGCTTTCTGATCTAACTATCTGCTCTGAAAAGTGGGAGGAATACTACTGTTGAGGCACTAAAATGAGAAAAATCAATATGAAATACTGTGTATCACTAAAATATTTTTGCTTCTGTATATACTATCAGACTGTCAAAAACAATAAAACAAACCAGAACAACCATCAAAAATGCAGTGAAAGAGTCCTGCGATCAAAACTCTTTAACAGTAAGGGAAAAATATCAAAATCTGCCAACTAAATCGTTTCCAAACAACTTCTTCACCAATATGTTTGTAAAGGTGTGTAATAACATGCCTTAAAATGTTGAAGTTCAACTCCCTGTGGGAAACCCTGAAAAACACCTGCTCAAGTTAGGGTACCGATAGCCAATTGACGAAAAATGGATTTTTTAAAAATCAGGCCTTAAGTTACTTATGAGCGGTCAAATCAGGGTTTATTCATGATTTTGAGTTGACTGTTAGCATTTATATTTCACCACAAACACTTCGTTGTTGAAAAAGGCCACACTGGAGGCAACAGTACTAAGCACCGAGCCACCTTGCAGCCCTACATACTGAATATAAATCAGTAAATGAGTTTTGTTTTCGTGCTACAATGCAAATAAGTACGTGGTGGGACTGGGTTCCTGGAGTTACTTTTTAGAGTGTACATGCGTGTTCAGTTTACATACACTGTGTAGCAAATAGAAATAATGTTGGTAATCCTAACTGACCTAAAACAGGAAAAGTTTAGTCTGGTTTAATGTCAGACAGTGAGTGTCTTTTTATAACGTGTATGTAAATGTCTGGTTTCAACTGGGCGGGTACACAGCACTGTTACTGAACCTGTGCTGAAATTTCATAACTACAACTCTGCCAAAATAAATACTGCATCCGTTTTAATCAGATCACCAACAGGCGGCCTCTTCCATGAATGTGTCACACTTACAGACTTCAGAAGTTGCATTTTTACACATGGTGCAGGGCCGTCTAAGGTTCAAGGGGTTAATAGTGAGGTTGTAGTTTGCTGTGGTGATAAACTGGACTAGAAACACTTGTAATGTTGAGTGTAACATCAGAATCACACTCCAGCTTAATGCGGTGCAGTACAGCCCTCCCACCGGCTACGACCTCAGTCATGAACAAAGCCAAGAAGACAGTAAAATGAACACCTCTTGCCTTTTAAGGGGGAAGATTTTTTTATACTGGATTGTATGGATGTATTTGATAAAACTGCAGTTGAGTGTAATTTATGAGCCTCATCCTCTTTTGTTTGGTAGATTAATAGTAAAACTACTGAGTTGTTTGTTGTGGTGGTGAATCCCCTGTCAGGTTGGTATACATTACATGAAAAGAGGCTTTTAACAGGAAAATAAAGCACAAATGAACTCTTTAAACACAGACATGATTGAACTGGCTGC
>NW_007577852.1:794843-834284 GCF_000690725.1 Stegastes partitus | reverse complement strand
ATCTTGTGAGATACCCTGCCTTAGAAACATGCAGTAGCTTGTTTTGGACCATGTCCTGATCAAGGTTATGCAGCCGGGAGAAGTGTTTCATTGTGCACATTATTCAAAGCACATTTTTTTTCTCCCCTCTTTTAAAAGTCTGAAACATTGTGTGGTTTGCAGGCAGTTAATCCAGTCCCACGCACTGCTTTTTCTTTTTTTTTCCTTTTCCTGATTCTAATGTCAACGGTTCTTTTTCCAAATAATGAACCTGTCTTACTCCACGTTCTAATGATCAGCAAAATGTCTTACAAAGCCTCAAATAGACGGTGATGAAAATTACACAGCGATTTTTATTAATGCATCTTCAGTTCCTGGGTTCGGCTGCGACCCAACCAAATCACAAAGGCAGATGTGAAAGTTGCCCAGAGTGTGTCAAAATGAGCTGAAAGAACAAAGAGGCAAGATTTACCAGCAACTTGGCAAGCAATGATGTAATTTAGGGGGGGAAAGAAAAAAAATAGATTGCTAACGTTTTGTTCGTTCTGGAGATTTTCAAAGGCGTGAAAAAAAAAAAAAGGAGCCATGAATGTGTGTTCGTGTCTTAATGGAGATTTGGACCAGCTTCTGCATTTTTAGAGAAGGTAGGAAGCCTTGATAGAAAGAGCTAGTGTTCTGTGACAGGCAAGGACAATGAGAAGTATCCTTGTATCACAAGTCTGCATGTGAATGGCAAGAGCTGTTATCCTTAAATTGAGAAGACCAAATATGCATAATGCGGTGTATTGTCAGCGAAGCATATTCATTTAGTGACACAGCACAGCAACAATAGATGAACAACTCGAATTCAGACATTAGCACATTGGCAAACAATGAGCTTGTTGAGAAAAGGTAATGGAGCCGGCAAAATTGCACAAAGGACGGAGATAAAGGGGCATTGCAGTTAAAATGCAAAAGCATCGGAGCCACCAGTGAAAGAGAAGACATCCGGAAGAGCAGGAAGAATGGGAACAAGAATCACGGGCATGATAACGTAAGGAAGGCCATTCTGACGTATCTATTCAGCTGCAGTGGCAGAACAAACGCGACAAATGGAATTGGTTGTTCGCGGAGCAAAAGAAGAGAAAAGCTTCCATTTTAAAGCTGCATCAGTTACCGTTTGTATTCATATTAATATTTCTTTCATTTGGAGGCTGCAGAACATCAACGAACGTGTCGGAAAGCAATTATCTCATCTGCAGGAAACAAAAAAGCAGCAACACTGACATGCATTCCGAATATTTGATCTCCTTTTGGCTCCGTTTTGGTCTCCACCAGCACCACGTTCTGTAGCTTCTAAATACTCACTCCCCTTTCTGGCCTTGTTTGACTGCTTGTTGCACAGTTCTGGACGTTTAGTGTGGAGTGCTTTCATCCCAGCGTTTTGCCTCAAGCAGCTTCCTGATTCTGCTAGAAGTTGGTTTATTCCATCTGGAGATTGTCGGCTAGAAAACCAGAACAGTTGTTTAAAATCAGCTAAATACTGTCTGGAGCTTCGAGGTGATATTTCTTTCACTCGTGACCTGTTGCACAAACTCATTTGACCCATAAGTATCCTGTCAAGATGCACATGTTGGTCCTGATAAGGCTGCTGGAGTTCGTGATCTTATCCTAACTCGTATATGAACTTAGAATCTTATTGCATGACCCTTACAGCGTCCATTCATTCTTCAGATCTCCTTTGCCTGGTGAACACCCCATGTCTACTTCACTTCACCCCCTGAGCTGAGATTCAAGAGTTTTATTTGTCACATGTTCATACAGTATGCGCAGTAAAATGCAAGTGGTTGAGGTTTCTGTGACGTTGGTCAAGTCATCCTATTTGATAAAGCTCCTCAGAGAAGCCGTGACTTCACCGGGAAAAGTTAGGAGGTGTGGCTTTTGCTGCTCATAAAAAATCCAAATGTAAAGCTTAGAAACAACAGTGAGACTACTGAGAGCCTGTAGTCGTGTCTGTGCTTTCCCTGCCAGACTGGGAAAAAAAACTGACATCACTTCAGTGTGTCTGCATTGATTTTGCATTGTCTGCATGTAATTGGCAGAGTAAATTTCGCTGAGTGCTGCAAATCTTCAGGAACTAAACCTCCATCAATACAAATATGTGACACTCCAGCGGTTACACTGGTAAACAACTGATGCCAGTAAATGCACAGTGCAGAAACACCACGGCAACGGAGGCTTCGCAAGGAGCGGCTGCGAAATTAAAGAAAATTGTTGCAGATTATGCAAACTATACTTTATTCAGCACCAATGTGAATTTTCTATTATGGAGAAAAAGAAAAGTGGATTTGCATAACAATAAAGAAGGAATGCGTGCAGCCGGACCGGGCTGGTCCATCCACTATTCTGCTCCTGCCATTTTGTGCACGGCTCTTGCTGAAGCAGTAACTCATGCATGTCTGCCCTAACACATCATTGCAGATCAAAGCATGGCTGGGTTATGTAAAGCTGAAGGGGCTAATAGAGTGACCACATCCAATACAAAATGTATTACTGTGCATTTGCTTCTGACAGGGATTGATGGGGTACATTACCCAATGAAATTGGGGGTTTCTGCAGCACAGGCATACTGGTACTTAGTCCATTGCAGGCCCTGTGCTTTGCCACTTGAGCGCCAAGAAAGGTTAGATTTGCTCAGTTGGTAAGCTCTAAATGGAAGTGTTCTCCTGATTTTGTCACCACTATATGCAATGAAAATCGTGCGCCGTCATGCGTGGAATCCAAGTTTTGAGAAGAACTCCACTGTTGATGTGGAATCTGTCGGAAACCCTAAACCCGGCGTAATGACACACCTGTCATCCTGTCCAGCGGGTTTAGCACTTAACCAAGAACATTCAACGCGTGTCACGTCCATCAAGAACAATGCTGATTTAAGAACTGCTATTTCTGTAAGTAGACTAATGACTGTGTCAATCTCACCTATGATTGTGACCGCCCTCCTGTCAGGACTATTTACGGATGGAGCCATGTAGGCAGCTAACCACCATGTTGGAAAACTTACTCACAATCCTGCCTACAAGGCTCTGATCTGTGGATTGTTTCTCCAAGTAGGACACATGACCAGTGAGCACAGCAGACCTATTTCAGTCACTGAACAAAGCTGATATGAAGGACATGACGATAGGAAGATACATAACTGCCATCTGATTACTCACCGTCCAGTTTTCACTACACTCTCTTTTATTTACATTTTTTTTGGTCCAGTTCTCACTCTGCTCCTCTTCTCCCTGAAAGCGCGACATATTTTACTTTCCCCTCTGTCAGGCAAGTAAAGGGTGCCCGACTCCAGCTCCGGCAGCTTTCAGAGCTCAGCCTGGCATTTGGGACAAGGAGCAGAGGACATTATGGATTACCTAACATTTTATAACACGCTGTCAGGGCACACAGCGTACTTGTGCGAGTCCACGTCTGAGGGAACGCAACAAAGAGTGTCAGTTGTGATGATAAAAAACGGAGCCGCGAGGAGTCATAAAGTGAGGAGGTGTTTGTGCCCCAGTTGCCCACCGATGCCAGCCGAGGCTGAGTCACTCACTGTGCTGCACTGACTTTCACCTTGGACCACGCTGGCTGGAGTCACCGTGGAGGAGCACGAATGTGAGACAATGGGGTCATTGAAACTGCTCCACAATCATTAGCTGACAGATTCAGCAATTACCAATTGGAACATGCAGCTAGGACGGCACAGTCGACTGTTACGGACGAATAGCAAAGACACGCTGCAGCAAATGGACGCAGAAAGGTCAAGGTTGTGTTCAGGTCGCTGGAGTTTCAGATCTTAACCCAACTAAACACTCACGACTGATGCCACAAATGGTTTGTGCAGCAACAAATCTACATCAAAGCTCAGCGTGGGCATCACCAGGATCCACTGGTTCCTTTAAGTTTAGTTGATTTTGATCCTAAAGTTATAAGTTCTGGGGTGGCAGAGATGGTGTTTCCCGTCACTGCCAGAAAAACACTGACTGAAGAAACATCTTTTGGAGGAATGACTTCCGGCAGAGCTCCAGATATCTGGACAATCTTTGCTAAGGGAGCGCTGAAGCTGTCCTGGAGTTTAGAGGTTGCACAAGAGCTTTTAATAATGTTGTTGTTGTTGTTTTTTTGTTCTTTTTTTCCAGTAGTTTAGGATTGTTCTGTGTGTTTATGATGGACTAAAGCTGCAGGTTGTGGCTGCTGGTGGGAGCTAGTTAGCGCTGTGGACACAGGGATGTTTTTTTTGCTGTCACTTTCCCCAATTGTGCAAAAACCTGGCTATTATTCTGTAGCTGTGTAATGGTACACGCGGCGGCGGCGGCGGCGGCTGATGGCAGGTATTCAGAAATATTGCCTTGGCTTGAACATGATAGGGGGCTCATGCTAACAGCCAGTTAGACACAGTCACTCCCTGAAGATGAACCGGTTTTAAGGGTTTCGTCTGATTCAGCCGCGCCGACCACGAGGCCTGACGAGCCTAATGGGATCTGTTGGATGCTGGAACGTAACAGCGGTTGTGCCTTTGATAGAATAATGAGCTGTTAAGATTTTGTTAGGAAGCCCAGCAGCAAGCACCCTGTCTGGTTTTTTTCATATAGCACAGTGTTTAGGGGACTTACTTTTGTCAAAAGTAGTTTCTACAAGGTGACCGAAACGCTCCGTACTGAGTCAAAGCTTCTCTTGAGTCAGTTATAGACAAAGAGCAGACCTTGGACGTAAACCAGCGGCTTCAGTGTCCAACGCCACCGCTTTGTCTGACTCACTGTGTCTGAACTGAGGCGAAGAATAATCTCTGAAAAAACCGCTTTATTAAGCGCGTGCTACCTCAGGAGGCTTTTATGAGCTGTTGCTACATTAAAAAAAAAAAAAAAGCGCTCTTCTATTGGAGTTTGTCACGCTTAACCAAACTATGATCTTAACTAAATGGAAAGCAAGCGAGGCAGGCGTGCACTAAATCATGTTGACAATCGCTAATTAATATTCCAGGTGCCAGAAAAGCTGCCTCTGGAGCCCTACTGCCTCCTACATCATGTGGAATGAGACCCCAGGTAGAAGCTTTACACTGGACCAGCTGTATACTTACTGCGCTCTTCCCCCCATGAAGTACTTTGAGATCATGCGACCAACTTTTTTTTTGTCCTTGGAAAGTGACGCCGCCGGTGGTTCGCAGACAGAAGCGTCGTCCGGATTACAGCGTTTCACAGCAGGCCTGTTTTGTTTTTGTGGAGAGGAGAGAAATCCAGCGGAAGAATAAATACAAAGACCGTCGGCTGCATCGTAAAGAATCCTGCTGATGCCTCCTTTTCCCCGGATTGCTCAGCAGCTTCCTCGGCTCGCGGTGCGGGACTGGAGGGAGTAACGAGGAAAGTGGACTCCCTCATGATCAATTACTTCGCTTGTCAGACTGGCAACACCACCGACTCCTCGCCGGCGACCTCTCACCCCGGAGCATCACTTCTCATCCTGGCTTTTTGCTTCGCCAGCAGCGTCGGCTGTGAGCTGCTGCTGGACCACCAAATTCTAATTTAGCTTGAATAGAATAAAAGGATGCTCTGAACATACATACGTTTTTATAGAGCGACGTTAGCAGCAGCGTTTCAAAAGCTGGTTGGAGCACCTCTCAGCCGGATAGGTGTGTGTTTGTGGTGGTGATGAAGTGGATGCCCCGTGCAGATTGCTGACGCTGCTAAACGTTCACTAGTTACTCCGGGTTTGCTCACGGCAGTCTTTCGAGAAGCCTTCGGTTTACTGCTCTGAACCTCTTTACCCTCCAATTAGCTTCATTTAGAACACTTTCATTTCCCAACATGTTTATGGTGGGCAAAATAACCAAGCAGTCGTGCTGTATTTACCTTTGGGTATCCCAGTTCCTTAAGATGCAAGAAATGAAGTCTGATGTTGCGTTTGTACGTTAGCTAATGACTTACTGCTATAAATAGATGGATGAAAGGTAAACACAACAACAGAATGATCTCTTTCAGACGTGCACGCCTTTCTGTTTGTCTAAACACATCAGCTTCAAGTCTGATCCTGGCCACTAGTTGGTAAAAGTCAGACCGAAGAACATTTTCATATCATTTTAAACACAGCAGAAGTCTGAAGCGTTTCCACCACGCATGCACAAACAACCTGCTCTGAGTTGGATTAAAGCAGCACCAACATCACAAATCCATGTCCACAAAACTGAAATTTTTACTGCTATTCAAGCTGAACAGGTCAGATGAACGAGAAAAGGAGCTGAAGCTTCGTTTGTAGCTTCCGGCTGTTTGTGGGCGTTTTTCCTCTGAGTTTGTTAAACAGCAGAAAGATCCACGAGAGCGTCTCCAAAGCGAGAGCGTGGAGCAGATTAGTGACTCCATTGATTACTTATAATTAAAGTCATTCCCAACATGGAGACCAGTGGATGGACCAGGATGCAAGCGACTCTTAAATCATTTTACATGTCAGGTATAGATTTGTTTTGCATTGTTGTCATATCATGCTCCTACCGTGGCTCTTTCACCGCTGTGTTTGAACATCAACATAAAGGTGACCTGTGAATGACAGGAGCCTGGTTCTTTAACACATTGACAGACTGGACAGTGTCGCATGAAGGGGAATAAATACTGCAGATATTCAAACAGGTCTGTCTGAAAGAATCATCATTAGCTCGCTCCATGTTTGCATTCAGGTTTTCTACAGGCTCTCTCGAGGACTTGGTATTATTGCTTTGGTCTTTATTGTTCTTGTTTCCCTCTGAAAGCGTGAATGAGCTACATCAGCGGCGCTAATCAGCGTCATTCAGACTGAAAGCTCGCTTTCAGGCTGCTGCCGTAATTATTACTGCTCAGTGGCGTCGTCCAGGACAAACCGTATGTGGCAGAATTCAACTAAGATGGATGAGTTCATTTATTAGGCCTCATGTTTTGCTAACAGTGTGTGGCCAAGAGCCCACCAGCCCACATATAGACTCCAGGTCAGTTTAACCTTGAGCACAGGGGGGGTGTTACTGTACTGTAAGCAGCTGTAACCCTGCCAAGAGGCAGGGGCACCTTTCACTGGCCGCACTGCTATAAGCAGCTATTGTCAGTGATATCAAATTGTTTTTAAATGGAAATGCCCTTAGCGAGAAGGCCACAGTTAAGGTCTTTTTTTTCCCTGTGGCAGGTAAATAAGTCTATTACTATCGCTGACGTGACACTATTTTGCTTACACTGAGGCCGTTCTTGATCTTAACCCCCGTATCTGTACGCCAATAGTGTTTCTTCTTGTTGTTGCCCTGCTACCACGCAGGGTCTGCGGTTTGTTTCATTGTGATTCTGGGGAGCCGTTTGCAGTGAAATTTGCTGTGGATGTTTGGATGTCTCAGAGGACGCTGACCCCTGACCTTTGTCGGCCGCCGTCGGGCCAAAATATCAAAATTGCAAAAATCTCATAATCTGTGAGTGAGATTTTTTTTTTTTTGCCAAACACATGCATGATCCCGAGGAAATGTGTCCACTTGACCTGAAACTTTCCAGAAGTCCTGTGTGACATGAATGTGTTTTATTGCACCTCCAACACCACACCACCGTTTTATTTTCCCAACATGAAACACTATTTTTTTTTGCTTCTAATCACCTGCTTGACTAGAAAACTATTACTGTTTTCAGTGTATTCAGCACTCCTGTTATGTAATCTGATAAATTTAGCAGAAATAAACATTATAATAGCTGAGAAATGAGCGGTGAATGTGCTGAAATTGCTTCTCGATACCAGCGTTTCCATAGACGGGAGAGAAAAGAAAAAGGGGGGAACGAAAAAAAAAAACAGCGTGAGTAACAGTTATTTTTGTGTTTTCTAAATTACAACTGAAAATAACGACATCCATCTTCGACCGTTATACAGTCTCCTTTTTTTTTTTAAAGATTTTATGGAGACAGAAAAATTTACCTTCAACGAGGCATTAATCATGAGGTTAGCAGAAGTGTGGCAAGAGGAATAAATCAAGGCTGCTTTTGGTCCCTGCCCCCGAGTTTGGCACCAAAACAAGACCTACTCATCACACGGCGCTGCGACTTATAGCCCACAGGCATGGTCGTGACATTTCTTAGTTTTAAGATACAGAGAGAAAAATGCTAATGAAGTGGCTGGATGGAAAATGTCAGTTTTTTTTTTTTTTGAGGAAGTGTGCGGCGGCGGCGGCTCTGTTTTTCCGGGTTATGTGTGCCTACATGTCACGCTGGAGAGCCAGTAAAGTGACTACAGGCTGAGTTTTTTTTCTCCTTCTTCTACCCCCAGGGGCCAATGCAGGAAAACCAAAACAATGGCTGACTCTTTTTTTTTTTTGCCTGGAAAGAGGTTGGGGAGGGTTGGAAGGGGTGCTAGAGGGGTTTATCTTAGTCATGGTAATTGGTTTGCTGGTGTGGAAGTAGGATCATTCGAGAAAACCTCATTCAGTCTGACTCCCTCCCATTTATCTGTCTGGAAGGCTGCAGGGAGAAAGAGGAGAAGGATGGAGCGAGGAGCGAGCGAGCGAGGGAGGGAGGAGGGAGTGAAGGAGTGCTGCTGCAGAGGCATTTTCATACAAAGGCTATAGAAAGTGAGTGAGTATGTCTGAAGGCTCAATCTGATGCCGGCCTGAAATGAAGGATACTTTTTTTTTTTTTTTTTTGCATCTCGCCAAATAGCGCTTACTTTTTACCCCCACGCGAGGCCTAATGTGCCTGTTTTGCGAGCAACGGTCTGACTCCGGCGGGGGCAGTCGTGCAATCAGGAAATCATTTCTCAATTTCAGATTAGATTAATGAAGACGGAAATTGAACTGCTCCTTTCTGGCCCGCTATTGTCTTAAAGCGAAAAATTCCCCAAAGTAGCGTAATGCATATTCTGGGGCTTATCGGCGCGGGTTTTTTATTAAGCGAAGATGAGGCTGATAGAGAAGACCTGTGTGAGAACGCCGTGTGGTGTTTAACATGCCTGTCCTATAGCGCTGTTGCTGAGGCAGCAGGGTCCAGCTGCACAGATATCTCCCCGGTCACACACCATCAGCTGGCTGGTTTCATTTGTCCCGAGTGGCAACCGCCGTGACTTAGTGCTGGAACCACTGCAGAGCTCCTGTAGTTCCTCATGTGGCCTCTGGTTCCAAGAAACACTTTGCTCTCAACAATACCCGATCTTCTGTTTTCCACCCAGTAAGCTCAATAGATAACAACTTCCAACGTGACTCATTGTCAGACGACAGGAAGACGCCAGACGCGCTGGTGGCAGTTTCTGATTTGATCTTGGTTTGATTAGAAAGTGAAGGAGAACGGCGTTTTGGGTGACTTTCCCTGATTGACTCATCACTGTCGGCTCATGTATGAGGATGGATGATGCGTCACCACTTCTTGCCGTTGCTCCCTAGTAAAGCCCAGAACGTGTGGGGAACAGGCTGAGTCACTGGGTGCTGAAGATGTGGTGTCATTACACAATGGCAGCAGCTGTTCTCAAGACGTTTCGGTCCACCCGGCTTCCACCTGTTGGCACCGTAACCACGAGATTTCACCACTCCTCCGATGATGCTGTAGCTTCGGAGCCTCCACGTTATTTGTGTTTGACTTCTTCTTCTTTCATGCGGTAAATCCTAATTCAGGTTGCAAAATACCTGGGCGCCTTGCACTGATTTGTAACAGTCTTGTTTAAAATCCCTCTTGAGCCGCTGATTAAACCCCTAAAAGCCCATCGCAGTGCATCAAAGTCACATATTCAGAAGCTTTTGTTTCCTTAAAAAAAAAACCCCAAAACAATCCTTTCCCGCCTTAAAACAGCTCAGATGAAGCTCTACGCTGCTCCCTTTGGACTGTGTGGATCTTTTCTCGCTCCCTGCTTGCTGCAGCTCGAGCACACCAGCTCGCCTGCACACAACGCTAGACGTCCACCGTACGCCACACAGTGGGGAACTGTAATATCGGAGCGGATCTACCGTACATTTCTGAAACCAGAAAAGAAAAGAAAATCCCCGCTGGCTGTCGGGATTGAGTCCTGAGGTTTGTAAACCCTGGAGGTCTGAATCCAAGGTGGAAACGCTGAGCAATGGCTGCTTGTTTTTGCTCATGATTAATCTTGTGGCGTTTATAAAACACTGTGTGGAGGAGGTCTTTAAACAAGGTCAGATGTGCATATTTTTGTCATGGTTCTCTTATCACCTGTCAAAGTAAAAAAAGGCCAAAGAAGTAATTGCATCACGATTCAGATCAAGCGCTGTGAACATGCTGCCGGTGATTGCACCCTCAGATTTACCTCAAATAACTAGTAAGCCTTATTTACTGAGAGAAATGCAGCGAGACCTCTCGCATGGCTTTTACGCTTTGGCCCAATTTCACAGGTGATCAGATGTGTTCCTCTGGCCCTCTCTCCCAACTGGGCTCAATTTGTTGATGTCGCTATCTTTCAACTTTGGCCCACCTTGCAATTTGTTCCCTCGGCCTCAATCTCTCTCTTTTTCGCAGAGCGTCTTGGATCTATTTGTGTATTTTGTTATTTCCCCGTTTTGTCATCGTTACATGTCTTCTGTTTTGGTTTTTTTGAGCGGTGGGCAGAGCAGGGAGTTTCCACGGAGGCGATGCTCGCAAAGGGTCACTGCACACAGATGAATGATATGAGAAGGGAAAGGGGGGAGTCACCGCTAGGCTTTCTGTCGGAGGTTGTTGCCTGTGTGATGCTAGTTGCCAGGGTGACAGCCAGACTCCCACAGCAATGCATCATCGAGCCTAAAAGGAGGAGTGATGGAGAGGAGAGATAACGCGGCAACGGATTTATTAATTTTCCATCTCAAGTTATTTGTACCACTTATTAGGGGGGAATAAACACGACGCTTCTCCATAGCTGACCTGCATCCAGTGCATCAAACCAGTGATTCATCAGTAATGGACGAAAACTTTAGCGCCGCCTTTGTACGGTGCCGCTTGTTCTTTTGCAGGCTGTGAATAATTCCTATTGACAAAGCTTTAAAAACGCCATATTTGACGGAGCGTTTGCTTCAGTGATTCACAGCTGAGTAAGAACTCGGCCAACTTGTGCTATTGGACTTATTTAATAATGAGAAATAAATGCCTCAACAGAAGAGTCTTTGCAGGAGAACAATGCTCAGAGGTCAACTCAGTGAATGAGTTCTAAGGTAGTGGAAGCATCCAGTTCAGGTACAATAGATTAGATTAACCTGAAACATCAACTAGCTTAATCCTGTCAACTCTGCTTCTCTGCATTCCTCAATGTATTTCATGCACATGTTGAGGTTTTGCATTGAAAAACTTAAATGGAAATGAGAAAACTGGAAGAAAAAAAAAAAAATCCTCAGCTTTGCAGAACAGTTGTTGAACTCGCTCGAGGATGTTATTGAGTTTTTTTTGGTTTTTCTTTTTTAAATCGACAACGGAAGATGAAAACTGTATTTTTTTGGGAATAAGTTGTGATGTTGAACTCACATTTCTGATCAGCTGTTTCCTTCCAAAGCCAGCCGACATGAAGCACGTAAACGTTCCCGGTTGGAAACGCTTCATTCAGACTTCTCTCCACTTTATTTATTTTATTTATAGAAAGTTTTGCTCGTTCCCTCTTCTTCTTCTTCTTCTTCTTCTTCTTCTTCAGCATTTGTTCTAGTGGCTGGATTCTGTTCCTTCCAGCTTGGCGCCACCTTCTGGCTCGTTTATCCGGACACAAGCCTGATTTACATTTTCCATCTTTAAATCTACATTTGCTTCAAACTCGTATGGCGGTTGCTTCTTTGTCTGTTTTCACACCTGAGTCTACCTGAGCAGCTTCCATCGGTAGACTCAAACATTTGTGCAGACGCTTCTCAGCAGCTGAAAACAAGCTAGCTGTTATCCTTCGTCTCTACGTCAGTTTTTTTTCAGCAGTAATTATGTTTCGTTGCGACCTGTATAGGTGTGAGCCAGGCTGTTAATTGAACTTTGAGTTGTTGATCTTGATTTTTACACGTTTTTTTGTTGCTGCTATATTTAAATTTCATTTAGTGTTGCTGGATTTTTTTTTTTAAAGCAAAAGCATGCAGAAACAATCCAACCCTGTGTAATAAAGGGTTGATTTAGGAGCCAGTTCCTGAGCTGTGAAGCTTTGCAGCCCGTCAGCACCCACAAGCCATACATTATGCATGGCATTGTGGAGTGCGCGCGGCTGCTCGGACCTATACTTACACAGATTTTGATGCATCAGCAACACTGCCTCCTGCTCTAACTCTTGTCCATCACCCCTGCTATTCATAGAGCCTATTAATGATTTATTGAATAACAAATTGTGAGTAATGGGACCCTAATCCTTTATCCTGCCGCTGCCGCCGCTAAGCTTGTGGCTTCAAAGATGCTTTCTTTATTTAATCTTCAAGATTTTGAACCATGGAATAAATTGAATTTCACAATTGCTAATGGATTAATTAAATTTGACTTCTCGGGAATGGGAGCTCAGTGCGGGGGTGTGGGAGGCAGGCTGACCTCTTTGAACTCACCCTTGCCTTTGCACAGAGACGAACACAAACCGTCTCCCGACGCCGGGATGCTGTTAAGTGCAGCCGTGTGACTCTCATTTGAATTTCCAACATCCGGTTTGGTGTGAAGATGACATGGTGTCTCGGAAAACTACAGACGAATGAAGACTTCTGCTTTTAATAACGGCAGACAGATTAAACCTCTTGTACTTCGTGCATTCTTAGATTAATCCATAAAACCAGATGGCCTGTGAAGAGGTATTGTGTGTGCAATGGGGAAAAGCAATATCATTCATATTATTTTTAATTGGTTCCCCAAGGGCACTTGATGATGTGAGAAAGACAAGGTCTAAACTATTACCGAGCTACGGAAAATTTGGAGCTAATTTGAAATAAGTGTTTTCCTTCTTTTTTTTTTTAATGAACACATGTTCAGTCTCCAGCATATTCTTCATATACACTTGGAAGAAATTGCCACTAACAGCGAGTGAGTAGCGTCTCCGAGACAGCTAACTTTACTCTACAGATGCAAATCAGCTTTTCTGAGCAGATGTTCGTCTCTCCGGGGGTCAGGAAGGAGACGCCTGTGATGGTCCACTTTTGAAGGGAAAAAAGTCAAATATCCCGACAGCCAGCCGTGGTGGGTTTAATCAATAGTAAAGCCAGCACGGTGGCATCCTCTGCTTTGCCTGATCAGAAAACACACATCTGTGGGCTTTTAAGTTTTAGTTTAGCGGAGTACAAATCAAGTCACGGGCAGTTTCAGATTTTTTATGGCTTCTTTTGCAGCCAGTGTCGTGTAAAACTCATCCAGGTGAAACTAGCGTCAGCTCTGTGTTCTGTTTCAGTAAACATGTTGGATTATGCAGCTGCGAGGCTTTTAAACAATATTAAGGTCATGACTCCAACTTTACCCCCAAAGCTCTGCACCCCCCTGGGACGACTCTCACCAAATCCCACGAATAGTCCGCAAAACATTTTGTGTTTTTCATATTCAGCTATCTGTAATTTATTCATTTAGCTAAATTGATTAATTAGCTGCCTAAACAGTAGAGGGAAAAAAACAGCATCGTGGTGTGCAAAAGGCAGATTTGTAATGCAAATTGTTCATGATTTGAAGGATACTGGCTCAAAAAAAAAAGTGAAAATGACTGATGTAGGGTTTGTTTACTGTTGGTGTTTATTATATCCCACACAGGCCGCCTGCGTCTTTTTGTTGATGCAGATTTTGTCAGTTTTCATGACTTGTAACGGCACAGGTGATGTTGGAGATTAGACACGGTAACCTGTAACGGATAAAGAAAAAAGGGAAAGTGTGTTTCTAACTGCCGTCACAGCTGCAGGTATTTCTGTAGTTGTGGTCAAACCTCAAATCTGACGACGATCCGATAACCCCACACGTAGCTGCAACTGCCACAGCAGATGGGGAACAACCGTAAATGTGACGATACTGTTCACGTAATGCCGTGGGACACCGATGCAGATCGCTTTAAGGCTGAACCGTGTAGTTTCAGGCTGGGAGTCTGGCTGCCTCGAGGTCTCAGAAGTGCTGGGATGCTTATGAGACTCATGCTCGCTGAAATCCCCAGGTTATGGAACATAGTCATGTGATTAATTAAAAAGCTCCACCAGGCTGAAGGTATGCTGTGGTTTGGAGCCAGGAAAATGGCTCTAACTCCCCCTCTCACAGCAGGACTGTTCCGAGGAGCCTGGAAAATGTGCAGAAGGACCGAAAAAAAAAAAAAAAAGAAGCCACAAATAAACCATCAAACCGTGTGTCACCGGGAATGAATAAGGAGCCCTTATTAAGACATCGTGCATCTGAATAAATGATTCAAATGTGTGCAGGAAAGTCTAACTCCGACTATGTGCTTTGCATAAAACCATCCGTGCTACTGAACAGCGTCGGCTTTCAGGTATTAGGACGGCATCCAAATTCCCCCTCGGCTTTGTGAGACACGTACAAAAGATTGTTACAGCTCACACTTAAAAATGTGTGCTAAAGTGTGATCAAATCTGGAACACCTTCATCCAGCTTTATTTACGTTCCACGGTATGTCGCAGTTCATTCTCCAGACAAGATACTAGAACCAAAGCTGATGATTATGTTTTATTCAGGTTTTTAAAATCATTTAACTCCTCTTTTTATGGCAGTAATTAGTCGGCTTTATGCTCAACGACACGGGAAATGCTGTGTTTTGTAAAGGTGGTCCCATTTTGCATCATGTGACAATTAATGTTGGAATATTGGTCACTCGATGCTTCCTGAGAATCATTTGCGTCGAATCTTTATTCATGGCATATTTCCTGTTAAATGCATTTGAGCCACAGGTTTTGCAAACAGCATTATAATTGCGCCGCTAATGGTGCTAGACCGCAAGTGGAGGCAGAAGGGATATTTTGTTGAATATATAATGCCCCGTTTGGTTCGTCTGGTCAATTAACATGCTTGATGGTTCATTTGTTGGACCTGTTACGTGACAAGTTTTCATGAACCCATTCATTTACATCCCGGCTTTCTTTCATCGTCTCATCTGCCATCTATACCGTCAACATGGAGTGACTCCTGCTGGTTGGACTGTTTTGATTTCTTACGTTAAACATCCAACGAGTTTAACTTTTACTTCACTTACTGGCCTCAGAGGGAAAACTTCCATCCACCAAATTTCGTATAAGTTTAGTTTGACAACCAGTGTTCTGATATCAAAAAGAACGAGTTGCAGAAATCCTGATCGTAGTGTATTTTCTGTCCCTTGATAACTCTTTCATTCCTTGAGTTTTATGCGATAGTGCGACCGCCACATCTTTAATGATCTGGATGCCACTGCCTCGACGTGGTAACCTGTACTGAACTCAGACCAGGGTGACTTGACATTTTAATATAATTAACGTCACTTATGCCTTTGAAATAAATGGCAAAGCATTGCAAAGCAGTTTGTGGAAGCTGTGAACCCAGACCAGCACATGACCGATAATGACTGTGAGGATTAGTTTGGATTTTTTACGTTGGGTTGTTTGAGCTACTTTCCCATTTTCTGTGTATTACTTACGGTACACGGTGGAAGCTAACTAACCAGCAAGCAGCAGAACGTATCTGAGCCACCTAAAAAAAAACATCAATTAAAGTGGACTCTACATTTATAAAGGGACCAACCTGGACGTCAGATGTCTTTTCAGAGAAACAAATTAGTTCGAATTTGACAGTCGCAACTCCCTCGTCCTGCGACGAAATTACTGTTTTTGTCGAAGGAGTCTGGAGGCTTTGAAGTGAGTGTAAATAGATATAACTTAAACCTTTTATTTCCCTGTCAGGAACGAGCCGTCTGACAGCAAAGTAAAGAGACAAGAATATTCTAAATATGAGGTGCGATCAAGAAGTTCAGAGACTGTGCCAATAAAAAAAAAAAACAAAAAGAACAAAACAATACCTGATGTTATTTCCGTTAAATCAGTGTTCTCATGCGGTGGTACTCCACTCCCAGCATTCCTACCATGTTTGGAACACCTTCTGGAAGTCTTGTTCCACTGCGAGAGTCTTTTACTGTCAAAACTGAGACTCTAGTTTCAATTTCGTTGTGGGAAAGGAGGAAGAAGTTGCAGTGAAAAGAGTAGGACGGGTGGAGAGTGGTTCTCTGTATTGGTTCCTTCAGCCACACTGCTGTTTTGGTCCGTGGGTCGTAGCTGAAAACCCAACTTTTGTCACCAGTGATGACATTCGGGCGAGTTTTACACCGACTTGCTTTCTGCATCAAGTTTGAGCACCAAGGTGAAAGTGCAAATAAAAAACCCGCAAGTGGTCTTAACAAGACGTCCAGAGGGTTTTGCAGATGTGGCAGAAGCACTGGGAGCAGACTGAATAAAGAACCCACTTTGAGATTTAAACGTAGTTTCTGCTTCCTATAGTTGAGTCTTGGAACCTCTTCATTGTTATTTTGTTAGACGGACCAATTGGCCACCGGTTTCTGAACACACTGACTATGAACCTCACTTCCAAAACCCCCTGAACTAACCCTTTAAATCTCCCCATAGCACACCGTTTCCAGTAAGTGAACATCTTTATTCGTCTGAGTTGTGGTCTGGTTGTATCTTCCGTGTACTCTCAGCGCGCCGGGTCGCAGGGTGTTTTGTTCGACCATGTCTAAATGCATAAGTTTAAACCTTTTCCGAGCGGGCGCCCGAAGGCGAGGTGAAAAGCAGAGGCCTCAGAGCTGCCTCCTGGCTGTGTTCCACTGCCACCCTGATCTCCTTCCAAAGACTCTGTCTCGGCGTCTTTGTGGTCTCGGCGCAGTTAATTGTATGCATGAGCGAAGAGGGCAGAGCATACTTTCGGATTCTCTTTGGAGTCGTTCATTCTGCCTCAGACGGCTGCTGTCTGGATTGTCAATTTTGTAAAGTTGCAGGAACTGCCGGACACGTGTGGGAATCATCTGCATTTATCCATTTGCAATAACAAACAATAAAATGGTAATAAAAGCACACAGGGCGGCCATGTTTGTGTGTTGTTTCCTTCATTACGATGAATTAGCATGAGTCGGCGATTCGGTGAGTTTACCTCCACGACGGGCAGATGTGCTCGTGCCGTTTTGCAAGTTCGACGAGCTGAGAGGAGCACAAATGCGATGTTAATGCACATTCCTTCCTGCATGAAATATTCTCCTAGAATTTAAATTCCTGTAACTTGACCAGTTTGTGTCGGTATAAGGTGCATTTGTAATGAGCGAATCTCCATTTTAATGGCGCGGCGGAGCAGTTTGCACGTTTGTTTTCTGCAGCTGCTCTGACTTCAGTCCAGAGACGAGCAGTCGGAGCTCCTGTCGGCTCCGAACCTCATGAATCCCTCTGTAGAGCCGGCAGGTCTGGCTAACGGGTGGAAGCTGGCAGCGCCGGCCTCGTCGTCACATGAACCATTTGAATGATTGGGTTTTTTGGCGTGTTGACGGTTTCATACATGTGGATTTTTGCTGGATTCAGACTAAACAAAAAACGAACGAGCTCAAGATCTTCAAAAAGTAATGCGTGAAGTCAGATGGGAGTGAGGAACACCGGGAGAAGCAGATTTCACATCTCCCAAGGATCCAACATTTCTCGTTGACTTGTGAGCACACCTCATGTACTTTGACATTTTGTGGACGCTGCTCTCCACATGGCCGGTGAGTAATGGCACACGGGGAGACAAACATACTAAAGGCCACTGTTGAGATTGGTTTATCGCAGCCTCGGATGCTGATTTAACACCAATGGGCCCCTGAACGGGGTTGAGCAAAAAGGAAGAGAATTTCAACTTTTTTTTTTTTTAATTCTGTTTTATGAGCCACAGCAGATTCTCCTAACAACAATTGCACTCGGCAGATAATGATGGCTTAAATATATACTCAACCGGGGCCTCGTAATTAAATGATTTGAGCGGCTATGCAGCGAGCTGTGATTGTGTGCCAGCGACTGTTTTGTTTCTGATTATGCTAATATTGGGCATATGGAGCATACACAATATTTTATTTATTTCCTTTTTTTTTTTTTTTTTTTTTTCCTCGTCTCCCTAGTTTGGCTCGCGTCGGGAGGCGAAAGTGACATCGCTCCCATTCACGGTGCTTAATGGAAGGGTCCTCGCTTGACTAAGGCTCCGAAAAAGCATGGCATTTGAATTGTTTTGGTTACTTGAACTTTGAGAGGGATTTGGCATGCGTGCTCATTCAATGAATAAAAATGATGTGAAGTGAGTGTGTGAGCGAGCTGAGGGAGAAGCGCCCTGCGACGCTGCGTTGACTCGCTCATCAGAATTTCACAAGTGCCATTTTGATCTTTCACATTGTTGTTTGGCACATTCCACCCGAACCGTCTTTTTTTTTTTTTGGTCCAGTTTCTACTATTTAGCTTAAACGGTGTCCTAAAAAGGTGGAATTTCGAAGTGCAGTATTTTTGATTCTCGTTTTTTTTTAAGGGTCCCGGCAGGATTTAAAATGTCATTATTTTGAAGGCAGAGTTGCAGCGTGGATGCGCTTCGCTCTTAATTCTGCCCGTTACGAAATCCTTCCACCCAAAGCTGTGCCATAAATGAAATGTTAATTTGAGGTACTGGATGGAGATCAGAGATGGTTTGGTTTAGGAACAGATTAGAAATGGTGTGCAGAGCTTTTAATGTGTGAAGTTAATTGGAACGCTAACACGTGGCGAAGGCACTAAACCTCACAGCGCCGCTACCTCGGGGTGCTGGTTGGAGTCGCACGACGACGCCTCACCGCTGTAGTCAAATTCTGTCTGTTTCGATATCAACCTGGCTCGTCGTGACCTTTCTATGCGCGACCGCTGTGATGACAGTCGTCTGCGACACTTGAAAGCGAAAGGTCGGTGTCGGTTTCACGCCTCCGATCCCACGTCTTTATTGCTGGGTTTGCTCTGTTCTCTGGATGGGGATTCTTTTGTATGCAACGGCTACTGGTCAGAATCACAAGCCTTGATTGGTTGAATAACATTATATTTGCCAGATAGCTGGTCCCCCGCAGGTTCTCTTTGATTGTCTCCTGGCAAACTCCCCTTAAGGAGGACTTCGCCCCATTTTTTTCCCCCCTCTCTCTTCTCCTACTTCTGACAAACCTTGGACATTCTGGCACTTTTAAATGGAAAAAAAAAAGAAAAGAAAGCCCTCTTCTGAGTGAGATCAAATCACAGTGAGGCTTGTGCACATAGATCATCCCTCAGAGCTGCAGAAACACGGAGGCTTTTACTCCAAGCAAGCCCAGTGAATTCGCAGAGGACCCTAAAAGCCATGTAGCCTGTCAGGGTGTATTTATAGAATGTCCCCTAGGCAGCCATGTCCTGATTCTAGAAAAACACAATATAATATTTATATAGAGCCAACAGAACAATGTAGGGATCAAATTTTGGACTCTTTTTTTCCCCCCCTCCGTTCATATAGCACTTTGGAAAAGGACTTGCAGACAAGGATAAAAACATATAGCAAGATTCAAGCACAATTTAATATCTGAGGCAAAGGATGAAATATAAAACAGGTTAAATTCATTTTAAAGCCAGAGGTTAAAAGTAGGTCTTTAGGTGCTTCGACAGAGTCGGTCTGTCTTTTGGCCTCCGGCAGGCTGTTCCTGAGCCGAACAGAAAAAGCCTCGTCTCTGGTCTTCTTTCTGTTTTTTCTTCTTTTTCAGCCAGCGTACGGCGGCCAGGCTTCGTGTGGGGGCTGATATAGATATAGATATGGTTTTGTGTATAGCTGGAGCGCTGAGTTATGAACTCTTGGTACAATAACACTCGTGGCCACACTGGAGAGCAGAGCGAACGGCGGCGAGGAGCTACGAGTTCCCGCTCAGGTGTTATAATGTCAATTTAATTAGCTCGGGTCTTAAGCCTCGCACGGCATCTTCAATTTGATCCCGGAGCATCGAATTATTGCACCCCGGCCTCACAGGGAAGCACCAACCTGGAGCACAATTATCACTTTTAGTGGCGTTCCATCAAAAGGGAAGCTGCTGCTGTGACAAAATAGTGGAAATAATAGGTGTCACGACTGAATCTGATAATATCCCGGCTTTTATTACATCAAGATGCACGATTTAATTGGAACGCCACGCCGCCGTTACCAAACTATGAAATATTGATATCGCATTTTTTTGTGACATTCATCCGAAGTGTGTTTTGTGTTTACCTCGCCAGCTGCTGTTACCAAATACTTTCAAAGCCCTGCGGGTTTTTTTTCTTTTTCTTTGCATGCAGCTTGTGTTTAGCATAATAGGCACAGTAGTGTACTGCCCTGGCGTTTTGCCTCTGTCAGCCCTATTAATCGGAAGTCAAATCACTTCCATTAGATTTCTGGGGTAAAGCATTTGGCTGGTGGGATTTGCTGAAGCAGAAGCAGAGGGAGGAAAAAGGCAGGAGGAGGAGGAGGAGGAAAGATAGAAAGAGGAGCACAAGGCAGAGAGAGAATGGCTGCTGCTGATAAGCTGCAGGCGAGAAATACGCAAACCACCGCAGTATATGAGAATGATGAATCAGGGATAATAGTCACCCTGCAGAGACTGTTGTCATCATGGGACATTTTCTTCAGAGACAACATTTACCTGTCACAGCATCTGCGTTCAAAGGAGCAATAATGGGCTTTGTTCCCAGGCTTCAAGGTGCTGCTGGGGTACGGGGGTATTGGGTTTTATAGGGAGAACAGCCTTGGGAGGGGAGGGGAGGGGGGGCGATGAATTCACTTTAACTGATTTGTGCAGATTGTGTTAAATGGACCAGGTAATAATTGCTGGCGAAAGTAAAGAGGTCATTCCCCTTTGCATTCATTGAAGTTTGTTGTTACTGATCGTTTCTTTTCCGCTGCAGTTTTATGTGTTGACGGCCTACCTGGCAGCAAGAGGCTAATGTGTGCAGTTATTTTTCCCCCACAAATAACAAGTGAAGTTAAGTGTCTTTTGGTAAATTCTGATGGAGTTCAGTGTTTTCTTCGGGGGGTTATTTTTTATTTTTAGCGCTGTAAAAGTGCACATAACAGCAAGAGCGAATCAAAAGCACGAGAAACTCCAGGAACACCTGTATGAAGCCATCAAACAGCTCAATCCACAGAGACAGGATGCCATCCAGAGATCCTTTATCCTATCAGTGGTCACGGTATCATGTGGTGCACCGTCATTATAGATTTAAAACATCGTGATGAATGGATTGGAGAATCTGTTTTATCTGCTTTACTGCAGGATTGTGGCTGTTAACTCGATTTCAGTTTTATTTTTATTGCACCAGTTTACAGCATACATCATGTCATGGTACTTGGTGAAGATGTGACAAGAAACATATCCAAAGTTCCCTTTGAGCCGCCGCCGTTGGGTTCCTCCATTATCGCCGTGTCTTTGTGGACCAAAGGTTGAGGGGCCCAACATGACTAATGGGCACATTAGACAGGAGCCAACGGTCCTTGTTGAGAGATTATTTGCCACACTGAACCCGCAGACCCCTGCCGGTCAGCAGGAGCCCCACCGCCTCGCTGTTTAAGCCCGGCGTCGGCGGGTCGACGTGACTGACACCAGAGCAATTGGTCATAGCGGCCCATCTGGGTATGTGAGAGCCGGGAGACGGAGTCTGACCCCACACTGAGACACTCCACAGCTCCAAGCTGGCATCCGAAGAGAAGGCAGCTTAAGTCTTATTAGGGAGGGTATTACATCCAAACACAGACACGCCACTTATTAAGACAACACTATCTGGGGAACAAAACAGGAGATTAAAGACCCATCCCATTATACTGCAGGTCACAGAGGGCTCCTTGGCACTCTTGTAATCTGGAAACAATCACCCATGGCTGACTAACCAACAGGGAGTCTGAAAACATTTTGTTCTTGTTTTGTTGGGACATTTTTTCCCCGCTGCGACTCCCCTCCAACTGTTGAGGGCCACAGAGGTAATACAGCAGTCAATTCACCCTCCATGAGTTCCCCTCGGAGTGCGTCGGCACAGACCTCCCAGTCCAGGTCGGCGCGGTGCAGGAACAAAAGTTGTTCTGCCAGGCTTTACAAGTCATTACCAAACCGAGCAGATTTCCTTGGCAGTGCGATCTCGTGCTGCATACCAGGCAGCACATCGCTTGCTGTTTTGATTTCTTGCCTTTCTGCCTCCCGACACAGCTGATGGCCCGTCTTCCAGCGTGGGTAATAAGAGCTGAATGCATTAACCCTGTTTTCATTTACTCCCCGTGGATACAGCGTGGGCCCGGCAACTTGGAAATTCTTCTTCCTCTTTTTTTTTCTTTTTTTTTGGCAGCGTACTTTATCACCGCTGGCACTTTCTGTTAAATCCGGGGACCTTTGCGTGACCTCCCTTCTCGGGTCCTGGGAGAATTCTGCTGGAGGTGACTCCGGCCTCCGCTCGTGGATTGGGAGTTTCTCAGCCCTCGATCCATGCCCGAGGCTGCCATGTTCTTTGCTTAAAGGCCTCCAAATCTCTAGCTGCCAATAAAAATCCAGATGGGTTTTGATACCGAATGGCTTCGGCTTAAATGTGTCGATTTTGTAGACAAGTTCGAGAGCAGTGTCGATTTTTTTTTTTTTTTACTGCTAGGGAAGAATCCAAGCCTCAGTCAGCATGCATCTGTTTTTTACTAAGTAGACAGTACTGGAACAGACAAGAAACCAAGGAGAGGCTCCTCCAGACACAAAAAAAACCTCTATATTACTTCCAATGTGAAGCAACTGGAAAGATATATTTCGTCAGCCCTCAGACTCATCCTCATTTTACGTGGATTTTAAACACAACCCAGTTTCCTTTTATGTATTTTTCCACAACTCTTGGGAAATAAAGCTAAACCAAACCACAAATTCGCACGTTGCACCGTCGAGATAATTCAATCTTGAGTTTATCTACAGAGGTGAGACCAGTGTCATTACAAGTAGTCAGCCTTTTTGAGGTAATAGAGTTCATAAAACGTAATGGAGGGTATTACTGTTCATGCCTAAATAATTTCCCCAGTAAAACCCCACTGGGCTTCCTTTTACAGCTCCTCAGCCTCCATATCTTTCCCTCTACTTATATATTTGCATTTGTATGATTTTTGAAATTCATATTTGAGTGTTCTCCAGATAACGTACTGTACGGCCGTTTCATTAGGAGCGTGCACGGCCGGCGCTACACACTCGTCCTGCGCTCTATCCGGCACAGCGTCCGCCTCGCATTTCAGTGCACGCCGGGGCCAAAAGCACAGTTGGCACTCTCAAACCCGATCGTGCTTTTAATGTGCACAAGCTATTAATCAGCAGTTTTATTCTAGGCCACGGGGTTTTATGAGAGACAGCGTTACTAGGACTGTGGGTCGCCCTGCATATTTTTTTTTTCTTTTGGCCCATCGCGTTGTAACAGCTGTTTGGTGCCACTGGGGGAACTTCGAGGGAGATTCGACCCAATAAAACCCGTAGACCCCGGCCCGCGACACACAACGGCGCTCTGTCCCCCTACCTGCGCGGGGGGGAGGAGTCGGGTTTCAGCCGAGGAGCCTCGATCCGGATCAGACGCCGGCGTTAAACAGTTGCTGTGTGTAATCAGTACAATAGGCTGCAAATCAGAACCAATGCTCACCTTTAATTTGATTAGCTCACTGTCTCGAATGTGCTCATCAGGGAGGAAGTTTGAGAACAATTAACATATTCTGATGCAGTTATTAATTTTAAAGGGATTTAAATTTTGTAATTAAAAAAGTTGCAGCAGAAGATGATGGAGGATAAACGGAACTGAACGTTCAGAAGTTGTGCCAATTAGGAGTTGTGCTTTATTTCCCGAGGTTACGTAAGGATGCTCTCTGACAGGAATGTGCACGTTAGTTGTGCTGAATAGGTTTAACCGTCTGTGCGCAATATGAGGTTCTGCACCTCTATGGAACGTGTGCACCTGTGGCCAGAAGCAGAGAGAACTTAAAGGTGTCTCCTGTGCAGGGTGACACAGGTGCAATGCCACGAAGCATCAAAAAGATGAGAAGTTGCTTTTCTTTTAATGTTTGTTGTGCAGAAACTGGAGAGAAACTGTGATCGACATGTTTCCAAGTGAGATGTTCGAGATTTTTACTATTTACACTTTTAATTTGTTATTTTGGGCTGCAGGGTGGCGCAGTTAGTAGCACTGTTGCAGCAAGAAGGTCGCCGGTTCGCATCCCGGTGGGGGCACCAGAATCTTTCTGTGTGGAGTCTCCATGTTCTCCCTGTGCAGTGTGGGTTCTCTCCGGGTTCTCCGGCTTCCTCCCACAGTCCAGAAACATGCTGAGGTTAATTGGTGATTGTAAATTGTCCGTAGGTGTGAATGTGAGTGTGCTTGGTTGTCTGTCTCTAAGTGTGGCCCTGCTATGGACTGGTTACTTGTCCAGGTGAACCTGCCTTCGCCCTGAGTCAGCTGGGATAGACTCCAGCCCCCCATAGTGAGGATTAAGCGGTGTATAGATAATGGATGGATGGATTTGTTATTTGTAAATACAGTCCAGCTAAAAAGTCAATACATTTATTTATTTATTTTGCAGAATCTGGTTTTAATTTGAATTTTTTTAATGCTTTTGGCCAATTTTGAAATGGGGCAAGTTGAATAAATTGATTAAATATCACAATTTTACACTTAAACTTGCTCACATTTGAAAAGTTCACTAGAAAGTTGAAGTTCTTTCTGTTTTTCTTGTTTCTAGCTCTGACAGGTCGTGTAATTTTTGTGATTATTATATTTATTTTTCTTTAGATAATGCCTTTTTGTGATAAAACGGCTCTCTTAAATCAAGAAACATTCAAGAGGCCGGCAGCGCCCCATCAATAGCATGAACTGTACGTCAGGCTCTCGCGTCATGTCATAAAACACATCCTTAATCGCGTTTGAACGTCTCCCATCAGCCCAGATGAGCGTTCGGAGTGGCTCAGCATCCAAAGCAAGCAGCAGCAGCAACACGTATAAATAGAACCGAGCCTCAAAAATGGCCCCATTAAGCCCCAGCGGTGGTGTGTGGTCGTGACTCGTGGGGGTTAGAGGGACAGAATCTGGCCTGTAATGTGCTTGTGTAAGGTACTTCCAAGGCTACACGCTCCAAAAACACCGTTCTGGTGTCCTTTTGTTTGTTGTCTGAGTGTGCATACAGCAGGACGTCTTGGCTGTGCTTAAACACTGAATGCATTTTAAATCAAGGTGAGTGTCAATATTTTAAGTTGCTGACTGAATAAATAAATGAGTATTTAGCATTTCCTATCTGGCGTTTCTCTTAATAATGCAGCAGCTCTGTAGCTCCATTACATTTGCTTGCATTGCATTTCACATATCAGGGTTTTTTTTCAGTTTGCATGGAGGCTAATGAGGTGTACTACTGAAACAAAAAGAACCTGAGGAAGGCGGTGTGGTATTGTTTGTGGTCACATGAAAGCCTAATTTCAGTTGTGATTTGCTGACGGAGCAGTTTGGACCGGGTCTGCTGAGACCATGGATCAATGAGCTGAACTTGGGTTTCCCAACATAAAGAGGCTTTCTAGAAACCCATCACACAGAAACATTTAGGGGCGTAGCACATTTCAAAATATTACATGCATTAGTTTGTTGAGCGGCCCGTCAAGGGCTCCCAGCGGGCTTCCAGAGCTCGTATATCAAAGCACAGGGGCTGTATGATCATTCCAGGGGGATCGCAACAGGCTTTATGCAAATGGAGGAATTAGGGCACAAAAGCGTTTAACTCGCTCGGCGACGAGGCGGCTTTCAAATCTGAGATACGTCCCACCTGCATGGACACAAAGAACTTAAAAGACAACCTCTACTTCTAGCTGGATATCATAGTGTTGTAGTGTCTGTGCGTGTCAGGTAAATTATAATCTGCAGTGTTGTCACACGGCGCCGTCGTGTTGCACCGACGCCGTCCTCGTGAGCACGTCGCAGCTTTCGTGGTGGCAAAACGAGAGCTGCGGCTACAAAAGCAAAGTGCTCTCGTCCACAAATTGGACACACAAAGCTCAAATCTGGCATAATTTCACTCACGGCTGACAGTCAAGTCAAAATTTACACAAAGCTTCTCGCCGACTTGTTCAAAGAGTTTTAGCAGATGTGATAACAGAAGTACACCGTGGCCTCAGATAGAAGTCAAACAGGGGATTTGTTTAGGAGACTTTTTACACCTTTAAAGTTTGATGAGACATTTGAGGGCAAATAGTTTCGTTTTGCTTTATCGTTCAGCGAACTGGCCAACATAGCAAACATTTTATTTTAATTCTATATTCTCTGCCCCCATAGTTTTTAACACTATGTCTTGTGCACTTTTTTGTCCTGGTGATTTGCACACGAGAGCTCAAATTTCATTGTCCTTTTTTTGTACAGTGATGATCAAGTGATTCTGACACAAGAGCAGCGTTCACACTGGTTCCTGCAGGCTGCCTAAACCAGCATTCCCAGTCTGCAGAACACAACCAGTAGGTAAAACTGAACCTCTGAATACCTGCAGAAGGAGTGACAGTGGGTGATTAAAATGTGCACTGACTTTAATATCTCTGCAGGGATTTCTATGAACATGTGACGAGCTACAGTGAAGATTTCCTCTAGTTTTAGTTGAATATTTAAAAACAAAAACAAGAACCCACTACAGTGCAATAACTCCAAACTGAAACAATTCATTATTTTCTGGAGGTTTTTGCTGTGACACCATTTCAGTATTCATATATTTTGGCAAATATCAGATTGAATTCAGACTTTTGGCTTCCTGACGACTCCCTAGTGAATCACACGAAGCATGCAAAACCCCGGTGCAGCACTTTGAGTTGCTCTGCACAATAACTGCCTCACGAGAGCCTCATGCGGTGCCGTCTTCATCACCACGAGACTGACAGAGAAAAATGTCGTCATTAAGAGAACGAACCATCATCCCGCAGTCGTTTTCCAAAAGTCGGAGACGAGGCTTTACTGCAGAGCGACCGTTTTGCTGCAGACGAGCGCTGCACACAGTCGACTTCAGCAGCTCCGTGATTTGTCCTGTTTCCATGCACACTAACCCTGCGTGACCCTGGGAGAGGGCCACAGCAGGAGCCAGCAGACGGGCTCCCGCTCAGGGAGCTCCAAGAGGTCACACGGGCATCACTACAAAATTTTGGCAAGAGCATCCTTCCATCTGTTGAGAAATAAGTGCCGCCCAATGATTGGCCATCCGACCGACTGGGGCAACACGGGCACGGGCAGGCGAAGGCAGACAGAGAGCTGCCTGCCAACAGCTGCATCACTGCAGGGAGGGCTGTTTGGGGTTTCCATCCATCCGTCCTTTGCCCTATCCGGTTTATTTAAGCCATGCTCTCAGCACAGCAGATTGTATTTATTACATATTTGCATATATATGAGGGCCTCTATTTTGACAGCTTTTCAAGCAGCAACCCCCTTTATTGAGATTACATGAGACTGAAGACAAAGTAAGAGATGTCATTCCATCTTGAAATTGCAGGATAATGGTGGGCAATGCTGCCGTTATTGCCAATACAATGCCAGCAAAAGAAAGGTATTGCTATGAATTTACAAAATGGACAGTGTCACCGCGTGGCCCTCCTGGAATATTAAATCACTGGTATTAAATGTGTCTGGTTCCTTCGGAGGCTTGTCCCGCATTTAAACACCAGACGTGTCACAGGTGTGTTTTCAGCAGTGAGAGGCTTAATTCTGGGAAGTTAACGGCTACAAGATGATTTTAAGTTTAAAGATCTAAAAACAAAAGAAGAGAGAATGCATTTTGTTGTGTCCAGAGTATTTTCCGTCTTCCACACTGATTCTGACAGAGAGACTGAATCTAGTCTGCCTGTTGGACACGTCTGAAAATCCTCTCCGAAATCCGGAAATCTGAGGGGAAGATGAAGCTCGGGGCTAGACGGGTGGATTGGTGCGGCGTTTGCCATAATGCGGGTCTTATTCTACGCCGTTGTGGTGAAGAGGGACGTGAGGCCAGAAGCGAAGCTCTCAATTTACCCATTGTCAATCCACGTTCCCGGGGTGGGATGACCACAGAAACGAGACGTAGAAATTGGTCTTCCTCACAGGTGTGCTGGCTTTTCTCAGCGATACTATGAGAAGGTTTGAGCTGCATTTAAAGGCACTAGCTGAGGGCCCATTAAAGGTAAACACACACAAGGTGAATTTCCCAAACTTTAGAAAAAAAAGAAACAACCTGCATACTGTAAAATATTTAAACGCTCCCGGCAGAAGAACCTGTTCCGATCATCTCGGGAAATTCGAGCGATGGGGGTATCATACATGCACAGCAGACGCATTCAGCGATGTGCACTGGCGCGTGTCCCGCCGACTTGTTCTGGCAAATCCCGACATTCTCCCCGGTTAAGTCTCTCCGCAGTCTCAAATCCACAAGTCATGTGGCTGGCAGCATGATAGATGGCCACACAACCGATTAACCATGTTTTACGCTCGCTTGAATTAGATAGATAGTATTTCTGTCAAAGGCGCGAGCTGAGACAGGAGGATGTGGTGGCTCTTTCACTGCAGCCGTCTGTTCCTAGTTTGGACCATTTAAAGCAAACAGACAGACATATAGTTGTTGTTGTTATATGCACACACTCCTCATGCATTTACTTCAGGGTAGAATCTATGAACAGTGTCGTGTAAAAGCACAACATTTGGTACTGAAATCTACTTCCAGACCAAAGCGATCACAAAGTTTCACTGATTTTTTTCCCCTTCATCCTGCTAAATAAACCATTCAAGTCATGTGTAATTCAGTTTTTGTTTAAACTTTCCACATCCCAACATAGCTACGAGCATTTAAACCTATTGGGACAAACATCTCACCTGATCTGAAACGTACAGCTAAAGGTGATATAATTTACAAAACCACAAGGAAGAGATGCTTTTTCAATCATTTTTTTTCCCCCTAACAAAGATCTCAGTATACGTTATAAATAAAAAATGAGGTACAGAACTTAGTATTGCCTCCTGTAGCAGAAATAACATCTTGCAAGCATTTATCAAGGTGGTTATCTGACATTTTTAACCACTTTTCCTGCTAAAAAGAAAAAAAAAAAGCGTCCCTCACTTGCAAGACAGGAGGGGTTTCTTGCATTTCAAATCCCATCCAAATGAAATCCAAATCTGGGCTTTGCCGAGGCCACAGTATGGCAGCTTCACATCTCCTCCTACATTACTAGTTTTATTGTGATGCTTGCAGAAAATAATAATAATAATAAAAAAGAAAAGTTTCACATTTTATTAGTTTTGTCAAGTCGTGCCGTTTGTGTGTCAAAGGCTGTGGAGCAAAAAGTGCCGACTCGCCTCCGGAGGCGAATCGACGACGGCGTGTTTTGTCGTCTGAAGTTCAGAACTTTTTCTCAGCTTTCTGCCTTTTATTGGTGCCGTATGCTGCGTCCTGATTCGGTGTTTTTTCTGTTGCGTGTCTGTCATTGGGAGCAGATGTGCTTCGTATATATACATCCAGTCCAGACCGACAACACCTGAATGCACAACCCCATCTGGAGCGTAAATCTAAATCAGTTTGTATCACAGAAATGCCATATTTTCTGATTGTTAACTTGTGGCAGCCTTACAGTAGAGTATATTGCACTTAGTCCCCCAGTTATTGATTTTTCCGGAGCAGCAAGACAATGACATGAATACAAACACGATGCAAAATTGGTACGGAGTGGATGTTGGTGCGTGTGTTCGCTGGTAAAGTGTTGTTTTCCATCTCGGTTAGGGTTAATGGCTTCGACTTTAGATTGCCGTTTTCTGTTCCTGCCAGCAGACCGTCAGCCTTCCTGCAATGCAGACATTTAAGTAACACCGTAATCCTTTTGAAAACGCTGAGTCCAGGTGGCCTTTATGTCCTTGATAGAAGTCTCGTGAAAATGAGTTTTTCATTGTTGTGTTGGCCAACCACTTGTTAACCAGGAGAAGCTGAATGATCTCCTGAATCACCCCTACAGATAGATATTACAGTCAATTATGTATAGAAACATGGAAATAAGAGCCTTAACTTGTTTTTTAATCCTTTGGTTTTAAAATTAAATGATGATGAGGCACTCTTATCTCCTTCTATGCTTCTTTGTTTACGTTCTTGGAGCGTTGTAGTTTCACGAGGCCGGACCTCGTGTTCAAAGCTGCAGTTAAAAATCCTTCAAGATGCTCATAAGCAAACTGGATAAAGACTTTTTCTACCTGGCTAACATGTCCACGTTATGTTTTTTAATACACATCATGAGCAAAAAAAGACATCTGGCACCACAGCTGGGCTGAAACCGGAGCGATGATTCAAAAACACTGATTCCGACTTTTGAGATTTCATTCGTGACGAACCTGAAGAACCAATCCTGTCATTGTGCGCCGTGGACGAGTCCGAGTCGCTCTTCTTCAGAATCAGACACTGGTTTGAGTATTTACGGCTGAATTACTCCAGTACTGAACCTGCCGGAGTGAGCTGGTGTGCTTGAGCTGCGGCGGGCAGGGAGGTTTGATGGGAACGTCATAGATCTGCACGTTGTAGAAGAATCAACATCGTAGAGTCGCATCTGAGCTGTTTTAGTGCAGGATGGGATTCTGTCAATGGAAGCTTCTAAATGTGTGGCTTTGATGCACAGAGGACAGTTTGTAGGGTTTATACGAGGAACTGTTTACTGTCTTAAATCAACCAATCAGACGACACGCTGTTGAGTTTTGGGAGGAGCCTACAGGTACCCACAACACCTTTGTCTGCTGAGGTGTTTCTGTGAGCGTGTAGCATAAGTCCAGTGTGATACGTTGGCATCTGTCTCTTCTGGATGTTTGTTCTGAAAGCAGACAATCAGTTAGAACGAATGTATGAGCAGCAGTTTGTTGGTTGAAGGGACTCTAGTTCAACAACGTCTCATCCTGTAGATCTGCCTGATTGCACAGTTTTTGCAAAAACGACAGTCAACCATGAGCCTTGTTTCGGTTCTAAGTTCGGCTTGTGGTGTACATGGATATTTTTTTTATTGTTATTCGTCTTTAAGACAAAGCAGTCTTTTTGAAACCGTTAGAGAAACCGTCGGCTTTGTGTGTCTGCTTCCCTTTGTGTTATTTTTGAAGTCCTGTCTTACATTTTGCCTTCTTATGTCACATGATTTATGTGTTTCTTCTCTCTGTGTTTCTTTTCTCTCTCTAGGTAAGTGACGTTTGGTTTTCCTCCTCCTCCTCCTCCTCCGTCCTGAAACAAGCACCTCTCACCCCACCCGTCACCGAATGCCCCCTGGAGATAGTAGGTGCTGAGGTGATTCATTGGTCGCCATGCCGGTTAAAAATATTCCTCCTCCTCCTCCTCCTGCTTCTCCCTCCGCTCTGTTTCCCTCTGACGGTCGGAGGAAATGAAACCACCTCGTCCCCTAACCAAGACCGGAAAAGGGACTCTGTGAGCTTGGATGTCTCCGAACATCCTCCAGACTTTATGTTCACATCGGTGTAAAGTGTCGCTAATGGTGTCGAGACAGCAGCGGGAGAGCGAGCCTCTGGGTGTGGTGGACAGATGCAGCCAAAGGCCAGCAGAGGTCTTCAGAGGATGGGGGCATGTTGTCTTTGTGTTTAAAAAGCTGTCTTTTCCAGTTTGCCTCCTGCTGAGGGCTGATTAGTCGGCTGCTGCTTTGTCCTTGCCTTGCATTGATGCACAGAACCAATTAATCATTGTTCTTTATCTGGACCTTTATTCATTTGGGTCGTTGACAAAGTATGTTGTTGACCTTGTGCTTTCTGGGTTGTTTTTTCGTCCGTCTCTTTTTTCCAACACACCTTTTCCAATTCAGACTCTCATTAGGCAGGAGGGGGGAAATGAGCGAGCGGGATCGTTCTATTTGAGGTCCAAAAAGTTTTCACAAGTCGAGGAAAGACTCCTGACCTTGACAGGGGACGATAAATAATTATCATTACAATGTCTCTGATCCAGTTTTGCTCCATGTGATTATCCCTCCCCCCTTGTCCTTCCTGCTGATATTGGCCTGAAGTACATTTTATCTTCACCTTCCAGGCGGACCAGATTAATCCAGTGAAATGTGTTTTAGCTAAGTCAGTGCGCTAAATGGGGAGAAGAGGGAACCCAGTGGTTCTGCGCGTCTCTTGAATTCCAATGACTTTGGCTCCTCGTTTTTTTTTTTTTTTTCAAAAACGGTGTTTATGCTGCGAAGATCAATCACTTCATAGAGCATTGTTTGGGTTTTAACTTTTGAGGACCTTGTTGGCTTTGGGGATGACGAATTTTTCAGCAACGCTCCTGTGGACCCAACATCCAACTGATGCAATGAGGTTGCAATTGTTTTTTTTTTCTTTGCTTTTGCTTTTTGCTTTTGAACAGTGGTTTCTCAGATCGCCCGAGTTGCCTTATAGTGTCTCTGCTGGAGTGGCTCCGCTGCGAAGCTATTCTTCTCAGCTCCAGACTGCAGCGCTTTTTTTTTTTTTTTTTATTGAGAGATTGTGTGCCGGGCGAGGCGCGGCAAATTAACCAAGGCCTGCGAAGGTTAAACGCTGCTACCGGGGACTTTTGTGCATGAGGCAGGCCCAGCCACGTCGCTGGCAGCTCCCTCCTAGCCTTCCTGTCTTGTCAATAACAGCTGTCCACATCACAGCCCATTCATGTCTCCATGAGAAACACTGTCCATTGTAATGGAATCGCATTACGCAGAACTTATTCATTTTGCTGGGCAGCAAAACAACACTCCGGCATTCATTTTCTCCTCCATTCATGTTCATATTTCTTTGCATATTCACGGCGCGAGTGAATGGCGCTTTGTTGGCGTCCGTACAGATGACCCCTTATTCTCCGTCCTCCTGTTTGTCCTCAGCACTCTGGCTCACTGGGCTGCTGTGTTCACTCTGGTACGGTGACAGCGTGGCCCCCCCAAGGCCCAAGGACTCCCAGATGATGGAGTGGATGAGACATCTGCTGTGGAAGTACAGATGGTAGCCTTGGGTACGCCGTACCCTGTTGAAGCTGAAAAATATGATTTCAACCTAAGTAAGCTGTATTGACCGAGAAGACTCCTACAGTAGTCCTCAGGTCGTCGGTGCAGGTGGTGGGTGGTGGATTGATTACCGCGCAGTGGTTCTACAAGAGAGCAGCGACCTACAATTCTCTCACACACACACATAAAAAAAAAAACCAGCAATATGTTGTTTACATGGAGATAGTTTCCTGAAAATGCCCGTGCATAGGCAGCGATTACATAAACTGTGGCTTTAAGCAGGAAAATAAGTGTTAACCGTGCTTGTCAGAACCAGTTACAGCGCAGCCGAGTTCTCAGAGCCCATAGGAGTTTTATATTTGTGGGCTGCTGTTGTATGTTTTCGCCGTTATGTAAGAATTTTCCTCCGACGAGCCATTTAGCTCCACTCATTCAGCCTGACATCTTGTTCCTGCTCGTCGATCGGATGTTTTGTTTTTTTCCTCCACATCCTGCGCTTCCTCCACGCAAGTAATCAGCGGCGAGCGACGTCCCCGCTTCGTTTTCAGCCGCTGTGGAAGCGGCTGCAGGTGTCGGGAGGTGACGTTAATGCACCTCGCGCTGATTGGAGACGTATGTTGACTTAATGGCTGCTTTTTCTGCACGTCGACTCAAACTGTGCTGCTCGTATTTTTCGTGGATGTATTGATTGAACCAGAACAGTGAGAAGATAACGCCCTCATTTTCAACCCACCTACAAAACTCTGAGTATTTGATTCATGTTATAAGGCCGTCATCACATCTGTTTTCCTACATGATCAGTATTTGGCTGCACTTTTTCCTCAAGTTTGATTTGAAAACTTTCCAGGATCAATTAGATGCTCTCCTTTTCCTCCCGGTGTACGTTAGTGAAGCAGATCTTTAAACATGTGACCATTTTTTTGGTCTTAGATTTGCATAAAAACACTCCTGAAAGTTGTGCAGTTATCAGTAATCAGTGTTTTTGTTAATATTTCGGGCTGCTGTGATCACTCTGGACCATTAACGAGGCTTTAGACATCAAGACCTTTGGTTTAAAACTGATGCACACGCTCAGAAATACCTGCTGCGTGACTCCATCTGAACAAAATCCTGTCCGTGGAACTTCACTTGCAGGTTTATTTCTGTTTATTTGACATTCTGTGAGTGCGGTTTGAACAGTTGAGGCACCTGTTGACACGTCTTCGTTTTTCACGTTAGTGCAGATTTCAGAGAAATTTCTTTGGAAAAGTTTTTGAACCAGCGTTATAACCACATGAATACATCCTTCACTGACAGAAAAGTTCAGTTTCTATTGCTGTAGATATAATCTTGGCACAACATGTATTTTAATTTAAATTTTGTTTTGCAGAGGGTGCATCATAATCTACCATAAAATGTACATTTTTGATAAGAAGACAGTGAACATTGAACCTTAAATACTTTTTTTTGTAGTTTCTTTTTTAGGGATTTCTTCAACATTTGTAGATATTTGCGCTAGATATACCATAAATAAATAAACAAAAGTGGCATTTCTGTATTACTATAGAAATCTAATACAGCAATAAATACTAGTAAATCTGCATTTAAAAAAAAAAAAATCATGGATTTATTTTTTTTGAAAATAGTAGATTATTATTTATAGAAAATGTCCTGTTTTTTTTTTTTTTAAATAAATAAATAAATCCACCATTAAAATAGAGATTTGTTTTTGTTCAGTTTATTTGACTATGGACACGTTATCATTTTTCATTTGTGGGACAAATCCCAGGTAATGAGCTGCCCGTACTTCTTTTTTTTTCTTCCTGTTATTTTGCAGATTTATTTCTTGGAGTGCAGCAGAAACTAATTTAATCATGTCACAGATTATAATAATTAAAACAAATATAAACAGATTAATCTGATTTCAATTTGAGAATTGCTCCCAAAATAGCCGCCGATCCCCCGGCCGTGTCGGACGCCCTCCTGATGCACGCTCGCCGCTTTCTTGAGAAAAAAAACCAAACAATTGTTTTGAAAGCAGCCTCCTGGAGCCGGCCAGGCTGCCCTCTGTTCTCCTTGTGTGGAAGGTGAGCGTGTGCCAGGCCTTCAAACACTTGCTTTGTCCATCCTTCCTTTGTACCACGTCTGGCTGATGTCCTCCCACTACTGCTGCTTCGTGTTTGGACGGGCCAGCAGGGCCAGCATGGAGGAGGGAAGGAGGGCCGTCTGTGCCCAGCCTGGCCACCTGGCTGCCCAGAGGGGAAGGGGGCGTGGAGGGCGCCGGTGGAGAGGAAGGGGGTCAGCGGGAAAAAGAGACGTTTCCCCTCATCTCTCTGTCTCTCTCTCCGTCTCTTACTCTTTCTCTCCGGCCTTCTGTTCTTTCATCCGCCCATTTCTTCGCCTTTCTTTTTTTTTTGCACTTTGTCCCTCTGACATCCCTCCTCGCTGTTTTTTTATTTTTATTTTTTTACGACTCCTCTGATCTTCCAAGGGCTCGCTTCATTTCAAGTCTATTAGAAACAGATTTCACGCAACAAGACAACAAACTTCATTACGGCGAGAATCCGTTATGAAAAAATCAAGTTTGTTCCTCGACGAGTGAAGAAATGGAAACCTCGCATAATGAACTTAAATAATGGAATCCATTCTGCTTTGCCAAGCGCCTGCAACACAGGGAGTCGTAAACTTTTGCACCTGTAATGGCGTACCTATGCATATATATATATTCTCTAAATCCACCTGTGTGGCTGAATAACTCATGACAACCCGTTGGTGCTGCTACCTGACGTCCAGCCGGCTCTCTGCGGTGCCAGGATGGAAACCGCGGGGCATCACCTATGTGAACACCTGACATACACAGAAGCATATTTTAGCAGCTTTCAGATGTAAAAAAAAAAAAAAAAGAAGCACATTCATACCAGATAATACAGGAATAATGTTGGATATGCAACAAGTAAAGGTACAGCGGGTTTAAGAGCAGCTTAATCAGGTTTTAACGAACTGGGCGATGATCGGATAATTTAATAAAAGTTAAAGACAGCGAGAGACAACGCCATCACGCAGGTAAACCAGTCTGACGCTCCATCAGAAGAGAAACGTTGGAGGCTGGTTTCAGGAGACTCCAGCAGGACGACCTTGACGGTGAAAATTTAATCCTGCAGTAAGAAGCTCGGGGAGCAGAGACCAGTCGGCGTCAATATGTGGGAGCAACAAACGTCTAATTAATAAGGAAAAATAAATGGTGAGAAGTTAAACGTACGTGTGTTTGGACTAAAAATGAAATATTAAGACGGGAGATCTTTTCGCCTTCGTGACAAGCTCGGTAGGGAAGAGAAGTAATCCTGACACATTAGGACTTCACTTTTACTCCATTAAAATTAATGGAGAGCGAGCTGACACGGGAGGCAGACGGTTCTCTTTAAAAACCTCCTTTACAAAAAAAAGACATTCGTAGACTTTAATTCTCTGTCTTTGCTGATGACGTTTGATTCAGAGGAGGCTGCTCTGAACATTATATGCAGCTGTGGCATCAACATAAAAGCTCGAATAATAACGAGACTGTGTGTTGTAACGAGGTATCGGCTCAAAGCTGATGAAGAACTGGACGGCACCAGGTACGGGAGGCGTTAGACGACTCACCACTGACAGAATCCTGAATAGAAATCTGTGATAGAGTTCAGCCGAGCCAGAAAACGCTGTGCAATGAGTAGAAGTGCAACGTGTGGGGTAAAATGCTTTCAAGGTCTTATTTTGGGGCAAAGTCACTCAATGTTTAAAGCATATTTTATCAGATTTGAATGGGGATTCTGTACAGAATTGCCCTTTTATTCAAATAAGGACGAGACTTCCATATAAGCTGGCATCATAGACTATCTTGGTTTAAAAAAAGCAAAGCAAAAAAGCTAATATTGTCGGTAAAATGGGGTCTGTTAGTTGTGAAAGGACGTATGAATGTTAAGCAGTCGTGCAACCAGCCGTCATCAAATTAATGCCCACATACCACGTTAGTTATTCTAAATTACATCGTTGCTTTAAACCTTTACAATTAACCATAAAGAGAGTAGTAATGGAAGGAGCTGCTGCCAGGCTTTGATTTGCACTCCGCTTTCCAGCAGCGCGCAAACGCAGCGGGAGGCTCTAAAATCTCCAGAAATCCTGTGTTACGTCCGCCCGCTGCGCTCAGCACACCTCAGGAATAATCGTATTGACACGGACGCCGCGGCCCGACCCGCAGCCAGCTGCTGCTGCATCCGGACGAAAAGTGCAAAGTCACAAGCAGCTTTTCACGAAGCTCCGCGGGAGGAGTGGAGGCGACACTCTGCATATCAGCCCGGCGTGTTTTGGTATTAACAGAACCGCGTGTACGGGTCGGGACGTGGAACAGGAGTTTGCTCGCGGCGAGGGAATTCACGGTGTCATTTTTGGTTTGACTGTTCTTTTTTTCACAACAGCATTTAAAAAAGAAATAAAAGAAAGAAGCTCTTGAAAGGCGCCGCGTGCTACCTGGTCAGCATCAAACAGCAGACAGACGAGGTTAGCGACGAGCTGGGAGCATTTAACAGCTAAAGAGCCAGAGATTTCCCTCAGGGGCTGCTGGAGTCCAAAAAAAAAAGGAATCTAAAAGGAGAGATGAGAGGAGGCTGGAATTAACCAGGTGACCAGAAAAGTGAGGTGAAAATGAATGTTTATGTTTCTCCGGATGTGTAAATGGGTTTTTTTCAGTACCTGAAAAAGAAAAGAAACACGTCTAATATGGGTGGATATTAAAAGCACATATTTATTTAAGTGAAGTCACAGCTGCTGAGAAAACCCACAATACACATTCATTTATCGTATCCACACACCTTCACACCAGAGCGACCTCGAATGTGTTCTCTTAATGTACAGGAGCTTCTCTCTATAGTCTGTCTACAACCTTTCAGCATGTGTTAAATATCGTATTTTATAGACAATGAAACCTAGCCTTGCTCCGAAATGAAAAAAAAAAGCGGATTAGCTCCGACCTCCATCTTTTCTTTATCAATATATGACTGATATATATAATTACAGCAACATTAGCGTCATTTACACGCTGAGCGAAATAAGACAATTACCACCTCCAGCGTGTTTACGAGTCGAGCTAACAAGTTTTAACAAGTTTTCCAAAGAGTCCCCGTGTTGTATTCGACGTTCAACACTCGCCACCACTTAGCATGCATGTCATTATCCCAAACTACTTTCCATTCAGAAGACTTTTGCTCCTTAATTATTTTTAAGCTCTTCTGGAGGAGCTGACACACGGTCCAGAGGTCAAACTGTGAGGCCAGGTGAAACTAAACTCACCATATTGCGCTCTCCTCGGCCTCCTCCTTCCGCCGCCTCTCTCCCCTTCGGGCTGATAATAGAGATTTGGGGCTCCCCCGCTGCTTGAGCCACCTGTGATATTATCTCTGAGCTCTCCCCGGCAAGGTGGGACTCTTAGCCCTCGCTATGGGACGGAGGAATTAGAATTAACTTTATGGCTAAGTGGATTGGATGTCTGGATCTGAAGGATGAGCAGAAGGCATTAAATTGAATTTGTATTTTTTTGTGGGGAGACATATGCGCACGGCGGCCATTTATGTGTTGCAAATGATTGAAATACATCTTAAAATAGTGTTAAAATAAATGAAATAGTTGCTTGTCATGTGTTCTGACTGTTAGCAACAACAATGTAGAGAGTCAGGAAACATATCGGTCCTTACAGGTGAGGATTTAGCAAGAAAATCAAGTGAAAAATGCAAAAATATGCATCTTAAAACTAGCAGTGATGGAGAAAACATAGGCCACATGTGAGTCCAGCACAGGTTTCCTATTCAGTGCAGTGTATAGCTGATTAATCTCAACGTTTTCTCGTATTGAAAGCATTAAATCTTAAAGCTCCATGAGTTTAAATTAAAATTCCAGCACAACAACAACAACAAAAAAGCATCTATGCATACCTGTGCCTTTTGGATGAGGAGCAGTCATCATCTTCTGTATTGTTTTAGTCCATTCACGAGGCTTTATTTGGTGTCGCTCACATTTATCCGCCTACTTGTGTCATTAGCTGATCTCAGCCCGTGGTGATGACTCAGATCGTTCACCAACATAAGATGTGGAGGTCACCGCTTCTTATTACTCAAAGGTCTTTTTTTTTTAAGTGTCAGAGGTCCGGAGCGATTGCCAATAACCAAATAGCATTTGGTGGACTCACTTACAGCAACATGCATTCCAGATCAAGACGGTGGAAATGTGTTGGAGTCTAGTGTGAGGAAGCTGTGTTTGCCTGCAATCAGCTGCATCAGTGTGACCCCCGAACTCCGAGGCGTGATTACACCGCAGATATCTCTGGTGATTGGGCCGGCGTGAAACCGAGGCAGACACGGCTCGGGTAGTCCGTATTTATTTCTGGCTCGTATCCTCACATTTACATGAGTTGTGGAAAGCGTGTTCTGGAGAAACTGATTCTGTGGCTGAGATCGTTGAGCGATTTTCAGCGGCGACGTCGAGACGGATTACGAGAAATGAATGAAGCTGATAAACGGTGTTGGTATGTAACACAATCTTGGTGTCGAAGTCTTAGAATAGCTCCAACATTTAACTCTCACTGTTATCAGCCCGGGCTGCACGGTGGTTAGCTAGAAGGTCGCCGGTTCG